>NC_143503.1:28975750-29281625 GCF_051622355.1 Phaseolus vulgaris
CTGTAAAAGAATAATTATTATTGAAATAAAAGTTACTTTTAAAAACAACATTCTTTTCAAGTATGAAGCATGTTAATTATGGCAGGTGTCCCTCTGTAGTTTGGCTCTGTAGCACCATGTGTTGAGCACAGGACAACAGAGACGAAGAACTGTCTTTTGAGGATAGAATAGAAAATGACTTTTCAACAAACTCTTTTTATGAAATTACTTAAGAAGAAATATCTGTGTCATGAAATGCATAAAATCTGAAGTATCAAATAACCTTATTGTACTGAAAACAAAATCTCACAGGATTTCTCAGAATTTGTATTGAAATAGCGTGTGTATAGAAAATTCTTTGAGTTGTGGTGGCTCTTGGTTACTTGGAAGTCCAAGCTAAATGGAAAATGATGTTTTGAGAATTTTTCGAGTTATAAATATATAATAAAAAGTAAGTTTAGAATTAAATAATATAAAAAATATTAAAATAATAATATTAAAGGATGTAATGTGAATATATAAAAAAAATATGAATTACATATATATGACGAAGCTAAATTATTGTGTTTTTTTTCAATGGTTGGATTATTGGAAAGCAATATCTCTTGGAAACTAAAGGAATGGTGTTGGAAAAATTGGTTTTTCTTGAAAGCTACCGTTAGCTTACAAGTTACAAGACTCACTCACTCATATCAATTGGATTGTAAAATCTGGGGAAGGGAGCATCTGTGACTACCTTACTCCTGCACATTGCTTTCCATGACGCTTCCAAATCTCATAACTCACCTAAGATTCTCATAGATATCCCCTACACCTACCCTTTTCTACAATCATAAAATATGTCACACTAGTAATAACACTAATAATAATAATAATAATGGAATTTTTTTGTCCCAGATATCTACTACCCCTGTCATGTTCTAAGATATCTGATGTAACACCTCAGTTGTAAACCAGAAATGGAATAGAATAATAAAATACTGGAAAACGAAGGCATGGCAATGCCCTTCAAAAGATTACTGAAACTAGTTTACGAATAAGTGAAGAGAGCTTTAGTGCATAACTGAATAGTACCATTATGAAGTATACTTTTGAACTGTTTCTATACCAACTTGTTTTGAATATTACACAGGTGAAAAGCAGGAAACATGGAAGTACACTCCTCTTAAAATGCAGGAGAATAAAGGAAATATAAAGAAAACAAGGTTACCACGGCATGCAAAGAGAAGACCATCATCGGTTTGGTCGAGAAAATGAGTGATCCTGTGTCGTAGAAGGTTGTTCTTGGTCGATTCTGGCTGTGGCAACGCAGAGGTCAGGAAGGACTAGGGCGAGGCAAATAATGAGAGGGGTAAGAAAGAGGAGGAAGCCAAAGGGTACCATCCATAGTTGGGTATTTGATGGATGGTATTTGTGTAGCCACCATCCAAGCACCAAACCTCCTGCTATGCTTACCAACAAGGACATGAATAAAACACACCAACATGATGGCTTTGTTAGCCACCTACTTTTATTGCTGCCTCCGTTTTCATCTCCCTCGTTTGATCCCATCCAGTTGCAGCCCTGAAAGTTGAAGACCGTTACCAAAGGTGGTTTGAGATATGGTGATAAAAGGGAGGGAAGACAAGAAAAGTTGAATGGTGAGGAATTATTTATAGGATTAAGCAGTTTGGTGGGAGTGTGAAGAAGAGAGGGGACAGGGGCGCCAAATAACAACTTCAATGCTGGGATGCTACGAGACACAATGCTGGATTTTGCCTCTGTGTGGGTTAAGCATAACATAACACAACACAACACAAATCTAAGTTCCTAATTAAGTTATCAGCTACCTCAAAAGAAGGGGTAGATTTGGTGGGATTAGAGTTGTTTTGTTGACATTTATTAGAATTGGTTCTGTCTCTCTCTTTCTCTCTCTCAGGTAAATAAATGGTTTTCTTTGGGGAAGCTATCTGGGTCAGATTGTTACACACCCGTCTCTATTATATGATTTCAACATTTCTATTGTTCAAGGGGAAATGAAATGTGTGTGTGATGTCGAATATACAAAGTTTGAAAAGTTTTTATACAAAGTTTGAAAAGTTTTTATATCAATTTTATTATATATTTTCAATTTTCAACGCATAATTTTAAATATAATGTATTGTCATCTTTTTGAATTTAAACTATTTAAATAAAGTGAAATAATTTAGATTTATTTTTATTATTTCCATAATTATGTTCTGATTATCTAACTCGTACTTTTTCTTGTATATAATATTCGTCTATTTTTTGTATTTGTTAACTTAGTCTGATTTTTTTTTAATTACTTGAGGTACTACTTAAAGTTTAAAGGAAGAATTAGAGGACGAAATTTATAAAATGAAGAAGTTGAAAACAATGGTAATGTCGATGTCTTAAAAAAAGTATTGTAATGACAAAATATCTGTTTTATAGGAATTTATTTATTTAGTATTAACACGTAATTTGCTTTCATTTTATTTATTTATAACGGATTAAAAAAAAACATAAAATAAAAACTAATTTAGAAATAAAAAATAATTAGTTACTATAGTAACTAAATTAATTAAAGATCATTTTAGAAACTAAAAAAAATTGGTTTATAAATTTGGTAGAAAAAACTTTATTATCAATTTAAAAATTATTTAACAATAATAGAAACTAATTTAGAAAAAAAAAATTTAGTCTATAAAATAATCTTTAATTTAATCAATATAACAATTAATTATTTTTTATTATTAATTTTTTTTTTATTATTAAATTTTTTTATTTTATGATTTTTTTTAATGGATGTTATTTTGTGTGATGTGATTATATAAAGTGGCTGTGGGCAAATTATTCTGCACCGTCACAGCATCCATCTATTTTGAAAATTTCAAAATTATCCTTTATTTTGGAATTAAAAATCTAAAAATAAAAAAATATTTTAAATAATAAATTTAGAAAAAAAATGTTTTGGAAGTGGAATTTCTAAATAAGATTTGGAAAATCAAAATTTTATTTTAGAAAAATAATTTTGAAATAAAAAATATATTTTGGAAAAAAGTTCTGAAAAATAAAATTAAAAAATATATTCTGAAAATCTAGATTCGAAAATGTTCTGAAAAGACAAATTAGAATGTATTTTGATTCTTATCTTTTCTTCAATTTAAGGTTATTTTTACTATTTTACATAAAAATTAGGGCGTTGGTTCAAATTTCATCAGGTGCAGAAAGTAATTGTCATGCGTTTCAGTAGAATTAGAAACAAAATTTATTGGGCTCATAAATGGGAGGTAACTGCTTCCTGCACCCATAAATTTCCAAAATTGTCCTTTATTCCAAAATTGAAATTCTAAATTAAAAAATATATTTAAAAAAAATAGAATATAATTTTGTGTTTTGAAAATGAAATTTTAGAATAGAATTGAAAATCAACATTTTATTATTGAAAAAAAAACAGAATATGGGTTATTGGGTCTAAATAACAAGACATACCCTTCCCCTTAGGATCCTTTCTTTGGACTAAAAAAAAAAATGAAACATGTACATATATGTGTGATGACAAAACTAATTTTTGTTTTAGTTTTATTTTTAAAACAATTATCTAAAAACTAAATTGCTTCACTATGTAATACGTCAAAGAACATTCAAATTTTGTAAATTCTAATATCTAAATCATTATCGTGGAACAATCCTATCTTTATTTTCCTCTTTTCCAACTCAATCATAGTCAGCTCAATAATTCACAATCAGTCTTTCATTACAAGGAAATGGTATTTCTGAGTTTGAGAATGGAATATATACAATATTGACGAAAGAGGCGAACCTGCACACTGAACAGGAAATGAATAATTTATCCTATATAATAGTGATAAAAAATAATAAGAAAAATAACATTCTTATATTTGTTTTAAGTATAATTCTTTGCAAATTTAATTACGAGATGAATAATATTTTAATTATAAAAATAAATTAAATAGATATTTTAAAATAATAAAACTATTTTTAAAATTATAAACTAGTAATCTACTCCATTTTTTAAAATATAATTTTGATTCTCCTTGTTATGATTGATCTACAATTTCTCAATTTGTATGTTAGAGATAATGGAAGTAAGATCAGTAAACACAAATCAATAATTACTAAACCAAATAACTTTTGTTGTCATATATTAATAATAATAATAATTACGATTATTATTATTATTATTATAATATTATGATTATGATTTATGATTAATGATTATTAGTATTATTATTATTATAATATTATGATTATGATTTATGATTAATGATTATTAGTATTATTATTAATAATAAAATAAAACTATTATGATTAATAATAATAGTATTGTTATTAATAGTAATATTAACTATACCTGTACCGGTATGGGCGAGGCCGACACGTGGACTTCCTGACCAAGATTCACTTGTCTGCCCGAGACCTGTTCTACTTGACCGAGACCACAGGAATCTGGTCGAGTCCCAAGAGTTTTGGCCGTGTCCTGGGAGTCTCAGCCGAGGCGGCCGAGACCTAAGAGACTTAGCTGAAGTCAGGTAAGCTTGGCCGAGACGAGTAGAATCACCACGGCCGACCAACCGACCCATACTACGGTTAACGCTCAAACCAAGGTCAGTGAAGTTAATTCGTTATTAAGAATTAGGTAATACAACCCTAAGCAAGATCCACTCCAATAAACGGGCCCAACAAGGTAGGCCCATTAGAATAATATAAATAACACACATTTGAGGGAGAAAGATACGTCATTTATTACTGGTCACCTACCAGAGTATTGATCACCCGCTTTACTGACTTGAGCATCGAAGTGCCTTCGTAGGTACCCCCACCATCCGGTATTCACCCGAGACCGAGTGCCGAAGGAGAAGCAGGAGGACGAGAAGAACCCGAGTTCATCACCCAGCAACCTGACCGGCCGAAGGAAGGAGAAGAAGACTTCAATAGTTCTCTAGGTCCCATCTCCCTAGTAGGAACAATTGGCACCCACCGTGGGATCGAGAGAAACTAGCTGAAGGAAAAAAGTAGATGATCTCAACCAGAAGCATGGAGAGAATGACCGAAGCCGACCAAACGATGTTGCTGCTGTCCCTCCAAAGAGAAATGGCCGAGATGAGGAGAAGAAGACTTCAATAGTTCTCTAAGTTCCATATCCCTAGTAGGAACATTAACATTAATAATTTTCTGTTTTGAATTTCGATTCGTATATAATGGAAGCTCTTTACATTTGAGAACATGTTGAAAAATGAAAAATAAAATAATACATATTATATATTTAAAATACAAAAACATAGTTATTTTAATTTTAAAATTAATAACTAATTAAAAACTAATTTAAAAGTTAATTTATAAAATTTTATTAATAATAAAAACTATTTTAAATATAAATATTTTTTAGTATATAAAATAATATCTAATTTAGTTAACATATTATTTAATATTTTTTTAAATTTATTTAATAATTTCTAGTAGTGTTTATCCATTCTCACGTATTCAAAACAAATTTACCCATTTTTATCGATTTACCTCACCTTCGGTTAAAGTGTGAAACTAAAGTTGCAAATGCTTGTCTACATATTATCTTATAAGAGGAGGATGAAGATGGCTTTTTTTTTTAAACACTGACACTAGGACCATATATAATAATAATAAATAAATGAATAAATAAATTTAAGCAGAATAATGTAGCATGAATGAGTGCAGTTTGTGTGGAAGAACAATGCCATTTGCAACCTTTGCTAATGGATATATTCTCCACATCCAAGATTTCTAGTTGTATTTATCTAAATTAAATACTTTTCCATCCAATATTCTCGCATTGTTGCCTGCATGACGTTATGCGGTACTACGTAACGGGCTCTATAACAAACGCCCTCAACACAAATTTGAGACAAGTAAATACAACTTGTGTGGAAAGAAAATGCTCCTCATAAAAACTTGATAATGGATATATTCTCCACATATTAAATTCTTGTGGTGGAAGCAAAAGGAAACTGGGATCCAACCAAATGAGTCCAAGTTTTTAAATATCATATCACCTTAACTTTGGATACACTATAAGAATTGGATTCCTTTGGTTTAGTTGGTAGGTAACGTTAAGGGAATTCGATAAGAAAATAAGTTGAGAGAGGTGAGTTGCAAGGAGAAGATCGCATCAGGATCACTATTTTAGTTTTTGGGCTCAAAAACCCAAGGTTGGAGGCTATCTCAAAATACATTTATTAGGTAAATCCTGGAATATCATTAAAGCATTTAAACCACTACCACATGATATGAAAAGAATCATATATGCTAATGAATGTAATGAGAGATTGCAAAAGGTATCATTCAAATAATTAAGAAGAGAGAAAAAGATAAATGAACAAAGCATTATGCTAAACAAGAATGGTCACACAAAAATAGAGGCCAACATACACTGAGTGTCTCTACACTCCTTGATTAGTGTAGGAACTAATTAAAGAAAATAAGAAAAGACAAAAGGTTATAGCAATTGATTGAACGTAATTGCACAAAATTGCAAAACTGATCACTCAATCATATTTATAATAATTACAATTTAGTGGAAGCTATAAACTAGGCATACTAACAAATATTTAACCATTAATGCAATATAACGGTAAAATAGTTTAAGGGTAATAAAATATGAATTAATAATAATAAAATCTGAATTAATAACCAACATCCTCCCTTAATTCTGATTTGGAACAACCTTCCCAATTTGAGTCATGATATTGTTTTTCTCAATCGCCATCAATTCTTTCATTCATAATCTTCTTTTGCCATTTGGGGTGTTGAATGACATCAGCAAGTCTCAGGTTCTGATTCTGCAAGAAAAGCAAAGTGAATCAAATCTCCATTGTCATCAACTTCATCATCAAGATTTACTTCGCAATCTTGAAGATGTACAGGTTGTCGTTGTTGCCTTCTTGGTCGCTCCATCATAGTTGCAATTGGAGTTTCAACTTTAGGTTGAACTGCAGGTGCTTCAGGTTGAATTGCAGGTGCTTCAACAGTGACTCCATCTTCCACATCATCGTTCAAAACATAAATATATCGTTTTTTTGAATCCATTTCAGTTGCTGCATTCCATTGTCATTCCTCATCTTCGGGCAAATGTAACATCACGACTGATAATCACTTTCTTTGTCATTGGATTGTACAGTTTGTATCCCCCATGCTTATATCCAATGAAAATGGTCTTCACTGCCTTATCATCCAACTTCGATCTTGCTGCATTGGGAACATGAGCATAAGTAATTGACCCAAATACCTTCAAGTGCTGCACGTTGGGTTTGAATCCACTCCATGCCTCAATCGGAGTTGTGTTAGGAACACTCCGAGTGGGTGATCTGTTTATCAAATATACCGCACATGTTACGGCCTCAGCCCAAAAATAATTTGGCATACCTTTCGCTTTAAGCATGCTCCTCGCCATGTCCATGATTGTTCTATTCTTTCTCTCAGCAACTCCGTTGTGTTGAGGTGTGTATGGGCAAATTATGTTATGTTGCAACCCAAGTTCTTCACAGTGCCTATTGAATTCATTAGACTTGTACTCACCTTCTCCATCACTACGCACCATCTTGATTTGTCTGCCACTCTTTCTTTCAACAAATGCTTTAAATATTTTAAAGCAGTGGAATACCTCATCATTGCTTTTCAATACATAAATCCAAGTTTTCCTTGAAAAATCATCAATAAAGGTTAAAAAATACTTATTACCTCCAACTGATGATATGTTCATCAGGCCACAAACATCTGTATGAACAAGCTCCAAAGGAAATTTTGCACGCCAAGGCTCCACAAATGGTATCCTGTTATTCTTTCCAAAAATGCAAGCCTCACACAATTGATCAGGATGATGAATATGAGGTAAACCATTCACTAAATTTCTTTTGGAAAGATTTTCCAAACTCTGAAAATTTAAGTGCCCGAAGCGTAAATGCCATAACCACGATTCATTATTCACTATTGCATTCAAGCACTTGAAATCACCCATATGAATATCTACTGGAAACATGCGGTTTTTTTGATAAAAATGATTTAAGAATCAAACTACCTTTTTTTTATCAAAAATTGATAATTTATTTTCAACTATGTGCATCACATAACCCTTCTCGGCCAGCTGCCCCATACTCAACAAATTACTTTTCATATAAGGTACATAGAAAACATCACAGATGTACCTGTGATCATCATTCTTCAATGTGATAAGAATTCGCCCTTTTCCAGTCACCGAAACGAACCTGCCATCACCGAATTTCACTTTTCTATGAAATGAGTCATCCAAATCTGCAAACAACTCCTTCTTACCACACATGTGATTTGTGCAACCTGTATCCAAATACCAAGTCTGATTGTTTGGAGTTTCATTTGATGTGGCTGCCATTAGTACTTCATGATCCTCTTCATCTTGTTCGTGATTACTTTCTTCTTTAGCACAATTGGCAGCATGGTTATCACCTTTTGATCTGCACTCATTTGCATAATGGCCACGTTTATGGCAATTATAACACTCAACATTTGATTTATTATAAATACCTCCTCGTCCTCCGCGACCACGTTCCCCGCGCCAAGCGCCTCCATGATTCTGGCCACCACGACCTTTGTTGAAATAGCTACCATGTTTATGATAGGAGCTACCAATTGAGGCTTGTGCTTGTAAAGCCTGTTCAATTGGTTTTTCAATCTTATTATCATTCATCCGCTACTCATGCGCTCGTAGAGAACCAGACAATAACCTTACTGTCATTTTTGAAATGTCATTGGCCTATTCAATTGCGGCAACAACATGTTCAAATCTGGGAGTTAAAGATCTCAAAATCTTTTCCACCTTTGCCTGCTCCGAATGTGTTTCACCATTGGTCTTCATCTGATTTGTTAAGGCAAGAACTTTATTTATATAGACATCAATAGTTTCTGTGTTTCCATCTGCAGCAGTTCATATTGGCGTCTTAGGGTTTGAAGACGCACCCTCTTGATCTTGTCATCACCTTATTGACAAAATTGTGCAAGCCTCACTTGCAGTTGTTGCTCCTTCTATATGCTCAAACGTCTCATCATTCATCCCTTGATGGATGAGATACAAAGTCTTATTGTCCTTCTTCTTCTGATCACGATGCGCTACTCGTTGCGCCTCAGTTGCATTATCACCTAATGCAGACACTCCACTCCCAACGACATCCCATAACTCATGATAATCAAACAAAACTTTCATTTGCACACACCACCGATTGTAATTTTTTCCATCAAGGATAAGGACTGATAATTGGGTAGAGTTCATGATAACAGACTAACTATTGATACCAGTTGTAGGAACTAATGGAAGAAAATAAGAAAAGACAAAAGGTCTTATTGTAATTGCACAAAATTACAAAACTGATCTTATTCATTTTGATTCACTCAATCATATTTATAATAATTACAATTTACTGGAAGCTATAAACTAGAAATACTAACAGGCCTGTAAATTGACCATTAATGCAATATAACGGTATAGTTTAAGAGTAATAAAATATGAATTAATAATAATAAAATCTGAATTAATAACCAACAATTAGAACAAAATATAATTATTATTATTATTGAAGACTCTTATCTTTTATCATAAATTCTTTTTTTTGTCTAACGTACACATGTTCCTCGTACATAGATACCTTTAATCGAACAAGTTGTGAATTTTCAGGATCTTAATTTAGGCGTCCAAATATTGAAAACAAAATCTAAGAGTCAAGAAATCTATCAAAGGAGGGTGAATAAAATATAGTATGATTTTGGTTCCATAAAAAATATGTACCCATCTATCAGTAAATCGAATCACTCACATTAACTGGAGAAAAAAACAATAGAATTGGATATTTCTAATCGAATTCTTTCGAATCTATCCAATTTAAAACTAGATAGCCTTCCTTAATTTTACCATAGATATAAGAAGTCCAAAATAAGTATCATGTTAAAAAGCATAGAGTGTGGGGACATGAATAACTTATCCACCACCACTAAAATTGGAGAATCAAAGTACTCCAAGAAGTCTGTTAATATGTAATTAATGACACGCTAACTTTGCATGAATTATTTCTTGGTGACCACATATTAAAGAAGTAAATTTAAATGTAATTTTGAGTGAGACTATATTATATTATGGTCCGATAATGATTTGATTAACAAATTCTCGATTTTAAATTACTTTGATATTTTACTAAAATATACTTTCTTATTTCTATGATCTCGAACAATATATGATAATTAGAGTCTGTAGTCCAGGCACAATTTGGGGGGACAGGAATAACTTTTGGAATTGCATCAAACAAGTTGGTATGGAGATAGGGTTTTGTGAGCCTCTTCCCCAACCGAATGTTGTTTGCGAAAATGTCATATCACCATAACTTTGCATAAAGAATTGGATTCTTTGGTAGCATCTATAAATTTGGCTTAGGTAGTAGCTAACATTAAGGCAATTGAATAAGAAAATAAGTTGAGAGAGTTGAGTTGCAAGGAGAAGGAGAAGATCATAATGGCAGACTTGATGCAGAGAATCATGGATATGATTCGGGCTGAGCAAGCAGCCAAAGGTGGGTCCAACAATGGTACTTCAAATGCATTCAACAACCATGGCTCCGGTGGCCAGGATTTCGGCGGTGCAACCATCAACAGTGGCCAAGGGGCTGGAAACCGTAACAGGTTTAATCACTCAGAGCACTACGGTGGAAAGGTTATGAATAACACTGGTACTTTCAATGGTAATGGGAACGGGGGAACCATCGAGGGTGGCTTTGACTCCTCTACAAATAACTACTACCGTTGACCTTTTCATGCTTAATTATGTGTAGTTTATATAAAATGGTCATCATGATATACTGTGTGATCTTATGGTGTACTATATTCCCATAAATAACATAGAGCTACAGCTCTAATGTCCTTTCTTTTCTACATAATAAAAGTAATGGTTATGGTTATGGGGTGTTATCTAATCCCCGATATGCTTTTCGTCCTCTTCTTTCTTTTCATTACATACTCACCTCATCACTCTTTACGCCACTTTCACCCAATACTTCATTTTCTCACTCAGATTAGACTTAATCAACTATATACTTATGCTATTCATTTTAAGAGCTAAAGGCTTGGACTCATAAGGAAATAATGAAGTTACAACTTAGGACTTGTTTGATTCACACGTTTTATACCGGATAAATCCTACAGGGACATATCCGCCTTTTGAATACAGGGACATAATTTAGTTCATAATTTTAATTTATTTTCTAAAACATGGTACACATAATTACAAAATTATGCATACATGGATTAGAATGGGGAATATTTACTTGGCAAATTAATTTTTTTTGCATAAACTTTTACAGGATTTGCAAGGGAAAATATCTCCTAAATTTACAAAGATGTTGCAAATGAAAATTTTGTAACCACAACTTGCACAACATCATCTGCATATTGGAGGTGGTTTCATTGTAAGGTGTAAAGGGGTCACTTCTGGTATTACTTGTAGTCAGTTTTTAATTGGACAATTACTTCCTGCACCATATCACTGCACCTAATTTTAGTCTAAAACAACGAAAATGTCTTTAAAGAAACTGGGGTATAAAAATATATTCGGAACTCCCTTTTCCAGATTTTTTTTCCATAACGAATTTTTGTATTATGAATTTTTTTATCCGGAATGGGATTTGGATTTTTTTTTTTGATATTTATTTTTGGAATACAATAATCTCTTATGATCTATTTTTTCAGAATATATTATTTTTAATTTCAGATTTTCATTTCCAGAATAAAGGATATTTTTAAAAATTTAAAACTATATAAGGTGCAAGTTCAAAAAGATTGGATGTTGGCCGAATTTGCCGTTGAAGAAATAAACTATATTTCAGGTTTTTTTTTTTTTTGCGCGTGGTTAATCTAGTTGGATTACTTATTTGTTTTAGGATTTTTTTTCTAACACCCCTAAAATTATTTGTATTCCATCATGTTCCATCTTGTAGAAACGTTTGTGGAGATGGGAAACCTCTTGTGAGTTGGAACTAGACATTCAAGAATCCACCTTCTCCATTTTGAACAGACTCCAATTTTCTCCATCATCTCATCCAAATAGCTCTGCTCAACCAAGTCAAATTATTTCTCCAAATCTAATTTGAAAATGAAGAAATGCTTGTGCTTAGTGCAAGCATGAGAGCTAGTTTTTGAAATTGAGTTAAACTTAAAATTCACTTCTTAATATGGTATCAGAGTCATTTTAAAACCTATTATAATGAGAGTTTGTTAGTTTATCAGGTCACCCGCTATCAAGTCGCTATCGAACCACTCATGAATATGTAGTTTCACGAGCTGTCATTCTCGATGTGAGGAGGGTGTGACTTCACCTTATGAACCGATTTTACAAATTTAAGTTACGCTTAAAATTCATTTATTAATAAAAGATATAAAAATAATGGAAGTCAGTAGGTTGATAACCAACTTTTTTTTTTCTACATTCACTTTACACAGTAATACTATTATTTAAATTTTTTTTTTTATCATTTAATTACAAATTTACTTTTTATTATATATTTTTTTTATAAAACCATTACATCCTATACAACTCTAACAAAAATAATTTTCCAAACATAATATATACAATTATATAATTTAAAAAAAAATGGACCCATTTTACGGTGGGCCTGGGCTGCCAGACCTCTTAAAAGGGGCCAGGGCTGCCCTGCCTTCCATCCAATCATGTAGCCAGAAAAACACTTGCAATTCTTAACATTTTACTGCAGTCTTTTGCATTATGCACTCCCATCAAATACAACTCCATCTCTAAAATTTCATTTTATCCTATTAAAATTGTATTTTGAGTTGTACATTTCTTAATACATCTTTTTGTATTCTAAATTCTAAATTTCGAAATACATTATCTTTCGATTTTTTTAAATATATTTATATTATTTGAATTAATTTTAAATATAATTTATTTATTTTAAAGAACACTTTTGAATTTTAAAACAAATAATTTATTTAATGGAAATGTATTTTTTAAAAGAACAATATTCACTAAAGTAAACATGATCATAATAACTTATATTGTTAAATTTAAAAATTAAAAACCTACTACTAAACATTCGTCGTTGTTACCTATCATGTATAACCCATGGATTAGGGATTACAAAGTGGGTTGAGCGTGACGGGTCAGTCCAACAACATATCATCATTTAGGCGGGATGAGTCAACCTTTTGAACCCGTCAATTCATATTGTCTCAATTCATCTAACCGTCCATTAGGTTAAAGGCGTGACAAGACGACTAGCCCGTCAACCTCCCTGGTTTTATTTATGGTGCTTTTGAACATAGATGTCCTGCTTTTAGAATCAAAATTGGTAGTTGTCAATACTTTATATGAAATTCTATTTACATTAATTTTTATATATCATTTCATTGGAGTATTATTTATATTTACTTTGTTTTCTTATGCATTAAACATTGTTTGATTAAAATATTAAAGTTTGATTCAATTTTATTGTTGTTTCTCGCATTTTTATTGTCCAAAAAGTGATATCAATGACTACAACCAAATAAATAGGTTTAAAAAAAACAAAAAACTACAAAAGGAGAGATTTAAAAAAAAATAAAAAGTGACATACCAACCCGTCAACCCCATCCTATGACAGGGTAGATTACCAATTTCATCCTGTATAACTTAAATGTTTCCGCCCTGTTTGCTTTGCTTTTAATGGGCTAATAGTGGGTCGAGCCAAAACAAATCGAGCTGACTCATTTTGCCACCGGTATTGTGTATGGTATAAACAACCACCTCATTTGTGATGTCCCTGGCTAATTGCAATGCACTATGGGTTTTGTCCCACACTGAAGTACCTTTTGCCACATGTCCACAATTGACCATGTATTGCAGAATATTCAACGATCCTCTTGAATATACCTTGCATTTATTGAACTAGTGTATTAGGATATTGAAAAATAAAAACAATAAAATATGGTAACATAATAATGAAAATAATTCATCGAAACGACGTTCACTAAGTGAGTAAGCATAAAACTTATACATTAAATAAACTTTGTGATCATATTATTAATATCATTAAATTTAATAATAATATTTTTATTTATAATAAAAATATTTTTGACATATTTTATTTGTGGATAAATATCTATGAAGATTATCAACGGATGACCACAAAAATTTTAAAATTCACAACTTGTCCTATCCATTAAAATTTCATCGATAGTTATATTTTATTGACGAATACAAATCCATGGATAACAATCCATACTGATTTTACGTAGAGATCTTATCTATATGTAATAATTTTGGTAGGTAAATTAGAAAATTCTTGTAGTATAAACGTCTTCAATCCTATCTAACTTGTGTATGATGTACTGATGTATTTATGGTAATAACCATATATCTAACAATAATAATAATAAATAATCAATATTTAAAAAAAATATTATATACATTTAAAATTAATCCAAACTGTATTTTTTAATCCAAAAATTAGATTACACACAAAACCATCAAGAACAAAAATACATCATAATTGCTTACCTCTTTAACCACGGTACACGACAATGATGAATGTACATTCAGCAACCTCTACCACTCACGAATGGTAAGGAAGAAAATTTGGAAAGGGTGGACGCAGCGGGTGCTGGAGATTGGAAGAAGAGGTGGGGAAAAGGAAATGAGAGGTAAGTTAAATATAAATATATTTTTCTCCTTCGTGTGTCACCCCCATAGAGTAGTTTCCGGATTATATAATCCAGAAACTCATTTGAAAAAAGACTTCCGGATTACATAATCTGGAAGCTAAATAAGACTTCCGAATTATCTAATCCGAAAAGTAATCATGTATCTGAAAAAAAGCTACTAGATTATGTAATTTGGAAGGTATTACAGTAAATGAAGATGAATATTCCTTGTCTGATGTGATGCTTTAATGTAGCGTAAGTAATCGCACGTAATCGCAATGAAGAAAGAGATGTTTTGATGAACCCTAATTGTAGAGAAAAATAAATATAAAAGAAACTTTTATTCACTTGTATATTAAAGAGTAAAATACATGGTGTATATAAGAGAAAGATTAAGACCTAACTAAAATAGAAAAGGAAAGTTGGGCCAAAGAACACTACACCATTTTTTACCTTAGACAACACCTAAAAAGCGTTGCCTAAAGTAGGAAAAGCGTTGTCTTAACTTTAGGCAACGCTTTGACAACGCTTTTCCAATCGTGGAATATGCAGCCGTGGGCTTAGGTTTAGGCAACACTTTTTTGCAGCCGTTGCCTTATATTGGTAGAATAGGCAACGTTTTTTGGGATAACTTTTAGGCAACGTTTTTTCTCCTAATGTTTAGGCAACACATTTTCAATGTTGTCTATTGTTTAGGCAACGTTTTGTAAAATGTTGTCATTCGTAAAGACAACACTTATTTAAATGTACTATATGTTTTTTGGAGAGAATATTTAGGCAACGTTTTTCTTGATAATGTTTAGACAACACTTTTTTAAATGTTGCAATTTTGTTTAAACAATATTTATTTGAATGAATATTTATTTGAATGGAACAATTGCGTTTAAATAATTATGGTAAAATTATTTAAAATATTTCTGAATAAACTGTGAATGCATTAAGTCACTAATGTATTTATTATTTTAAAGTAAAAATATAATAAGTCAAACTATTTATTTAATTTTTACAAAATAAATTAATTAATCTATTGAAGACAATTGATAACAAATAAAATTTATAATATTTAGAAATATAATTAAATATGCAACTAACATATAATGTATATCTGAAAACATAATTAGATAGATGAAAACATTAAAAAATATGATTTAACGTCGTCTAGTACACTTTTAAAATTAAAAGAAATTACAACTTATATCAAACAAAAGTGTTTGATTTATTTCTACATTTTGTGAATTCTCTTCTCCGTATGATCTTCAACTTCATCCTGAATAAAGAAACAAGAAAAAAATATCAAGTAGACAAAAAAACAAAATAATCACTACATTAAACTTATTAAACTACTGACCAAAGGCCTTTTTCTAAAATATGCCCAAGAAATTACAAGAAGCATTTGCTTCAAATTAAAAATAACTCAGTGGTCAAAGGAAGTGAAACAATGAAGAAGGGAATAAAAAAATGTAAAAAAAAATAGTACAAGTGGAAATCCACTATTGAATTGGTGTGACTACTGCTTATGCTCCATCTTTGCTTTAATTAAGAAAAAATAATCATCTTATATCTCCAATGTACACAATCATACTAAAATAAAAGTTAAAATAAAAAATGGTTTTCCATGCCAAAGATACGAATCAAAAGAAAAAAATGAAAAGAAAAAAAAGAGTAGAACACAGAAAAAGGTAACCCAAATATATATTCTAACTTTAATTATGATCAGCAGTTTCTTGTTTTCTACAAACAATATTATATTTGTCTACAAATGCCTATTATTAATTATAAATATGGTTCAGAAAACTATCCTCCAATTTAGTGGATGTAATAATTAGTTAAAAACCCCAGTTAAGTTTCAAGTTTATTGAGTTTGTTTACAGACAGTAACACGTTATTGGCTTCAGTGTGTTTTCTATATTTGAAAGTTGACGTTTTTCAATTTAGTCCCTAGTTAAATTTAATTAATGATTAGTCCTAAATTTAACAAAAAAGAGTGTGTCTTTAATTCCTCACTTGAGACAAAAAGGCATGTGGTTTTATAATTTTCAACGACTAAAAATGAATAAAAATCAAAAGGTATTAATTTAAAATATTGTCATGTTTACAGATAAAAATATATTAGGGGACACGAACAAATTAAGGGAAACTTACAAGACTAGGTAGGGTTATAAATTTTAACTGAAACACAACTAAAACAAGTGTTCCAGGTTGCTAAATGTTTCACTTTGTTGTATCCATTACCTTGCCCTCTGTAATAACTCCCAATGTAATGGTCCAGTTATCATGTTAAATGCCTTGGGATAGCAGAGTAAGTGAGCACCTGAAGTCAAAAGCTAACTGATACTGTAAGTTTGCCAAATCTTAGAACAAGAAAATAATAACAATAGTTTTGTTCATCTGTTATCAAATCAACACAACTTGACAATTAATCTCAATTGATCCTTGAAAGTGTATAAAAAAAAAGGAAAAATTGACAGATAACATAATAAAGGGAATGAAATTCCATACCAAGAACTATGGATTTGAAATTTCTTTTAGTATATCCTTGAAATAAGAAATACACCTGTAGTGTTGCCTAATGCATGTGAACCAATCTCTCCTATCCATCCCCAAAAATATCAAAATTGGTACTATATGATGCTAATAGCATGACACTTAGGAGGCATGGATAAAAACAATTTGGAGAAATCAAATCATAGGCAACCAATCAAAACTAGAGAGAGATTAATTGTTTCCAAATATATTAAATACGGAAAAGACAAACCTCTAGCAGCATATACCATTGCTAGTTCTGGAAACCGAATGTCATAACAGATGCCTATGCCAATGCGTCCAACCTCTACATGAATAAACTCACATAAATTTGTTTACTCAAACACAGAACTTTTTACTGCAAGAAAAAATATTAAATCACTCCTTGACATGATAGTCAAAATACGCGTTCTGTTCTATAAATAAGGATTGGATGGGAAGACTTTATAGGGTGCTTTCTTCTATCTTCAGTATCATTAGGCTAAAACTACACCACAAACATAACTAGTTAAAAGCACACCTACACATTATCCTCTCCTTCTGAAATAACCTCCAGAATTCTATATAACTGTTTCGTCTTTCACATCTACACATATACTCACATTCGAGAAACCAGAAATACGTAAAAACATTTAGTCTGAACAAGTGATATAATTCACAAAAATTCCTCCATAGAGACATACAATGGTTGATTGTGCATAAGATATGGTAGAGTAGCATGTAATTTATAAAATGACGCAATATGAAACATTTTCAAACTACTTTAAAATGTAATTTCATTGTATACCAAAATATTTCAAATGTGCAAGTTGCATTTTCCATGGTATACCAAAATAGAAGTTGTAATCATTACAACTAATTAGAGTTAGGAAATCTCTCAAAATTTCTACATTTCTTCAATCATCAAAAATCTTTCTCATGTCCAGTATTAGTATTATCTTGACGTTCATCCTGAAACAATTAAACAAAATGTACAAACTTTTTAAAATATTATCAAGTTTATAAATAAAAAAAGATAAATACAAATTGAATGCAAATTATATGTCTATACCTGGTCCAAATATCTTTCAATGGGGTACATCCTTCGAAATTGAACGGGGCCACCTAATCTCACTTCATTCGGCAAATGAATAGGTAAGTGAAGCATTATGTCAAAAAAACTAGGTGGAAAAATCATCTCTAATTGACAAAGTATTTGTACTACTTCTGCTTCCAAGTAATCCATATCTTGCACTTGTATAACCTTTTGACATATAGAGTGAAAGAATGACCCAAATCGAATTAGAGGATCAGCCACGGTATCAGGCATAATGCTTCTTATTGCCACTGGTAGTAAGTAATGCACAACCAAGGTGGAAAGTTGTACACCACCATCATCACAGGCCACGTGCTATGTGATATGCTCATGGTCCTAAATGGATTAAAGCCATCACTAGCCAGACCAAGTCTTACATTGCGCGAATCAGTAGAAAAATCTTCATGAAGACTATCAAATTTCTTCCAAGCTTCACCATCAGCGGGGTGTCTCATTTTCCCATCCTTCGATCGTTCTTCTTCATGCCATCTCATGGACTCAGCAGTCTTTGAACACATAAATAGTCTTTGAAGTCTAGGAATCAATGGAAAGTGTCGCAATACTTTGGCAGGAACTTTATGCTCATATTTTGGTTGTTCAACCTCAGAATTGGCATTTGGAAATTCCTTCCATCGTGAAGATTTACATATACTACAAACATCTAGACCCTCATTCTCTTGCCAAAATAACATACAATCTTTCGGACACGCATGAATCTTTTTATAATCAAGGCCTAGATCACCAATCATAGTCTTTGTTTTGTTAAAAGAATCAGGAATATTCAAACTAGGCATAACCTCTTTTAGTAATTGTAGGAGATCAGTGAATGAAGAATTGCTCCAACCATGAAGACATTTCAATAAATACAGTCGAATGATGAAAGATAAAGTGGAGAAGTTTTTACTCCCAGGGTAGAGTTCTTGATTTGCATCATTAATCAAATGGTAGAACTTTCTAGCTTCATCATTAGGACCCTCTTTGCCTCCTTTTGCTTCTACCACATTTCTATGTGTGTTATACAATAAGCCATAAATATCATCTTGTGAATCTTCATTATCTATCATGTCATCATCACTTTTTGTAGTCGAAGATATTTCTTCTCCATGGTGAATCCAAACCTTATATCCTTTTAGAAAGCCTGTGGCTATTAAATGATCATAAACCACATGTCTTCTTGCCCAAACACAGTTTCTACAATCAGCGCATGGACATAAAATCTCACGTCCTTGAGGTCTTCCTCTAGTGTAAGCAAAATCTAAAAATGACTCAAGACCATCTATATATTCTCTGCTAAACCTTGGAAATTTTGCCCACTCTTTCTCCATCACCTTTAATGTAAAATATAAACAAATTATATGCAAGAAATTCTTCTTCTAATTAGTTGCCTAAGAATTAACTATTAATTATGTACACAAATTATATGCAAGAAATATTGTATAAATTGGGATTGTAATTACAAAATATGCAGCTGACACATAGGACACATAGGAGATAAATCTGCAATTTAAAATTATAATTCTTAATTCTCTTATATAAAAACTATTTTAATACTTTATATATATATATATATATATATATATGTCTATTTCGTAACGTAAAAGTGATTTCCAATCATCTCACATTTTGAATCCTAATTAAAATGATACTAACTAAAAAATATTAAAATACAATAACTTAAACTTAAATATTGTTAAGTCCAACCAGACACTTTGAGCTAGAATATTGATAACAATAGACTATTCAACTATTTAAATGAGCCAAAGACAAAATATATACAAGTCAATCACATTTTCTTACTGAAACTTCCAACTTCAAGAATATGGACAAAGGACCTGTTGTGCAAATTGTCACAACTATTTGCTATCAATAAAGTCCTATTAAAAAAGGAAACAAGGAAATAGTAACAATCAAGTAATTTACCTTGTAAGTGTCACTTTTTTCCAGAAATTCTTATATCATTCACCTATGAAATAAGGTTTGAAACTTCGGTGCTATCAAATAAATCTTCATACAACTTCAGTTCATCAGCCAAATTCACCTAAAAGGGAAGAAATAAAAAGGGATATTAAATATAGAAAATAAAATCCATCAGAATAAAAAGGGCATATTAAATATAGAAAATAAAAGATAAACCTGGAGGGTATTCTTCTTCCCTCTATCTTCCTTTTATAAAGGGAAGTGGTTCTGCCTTTCAAACGTGTAAACTATAAATAAAATTTATTTTTATTAAAATAACATTAAAATAAATTTTATCCTTTTAGGAGTAGTACAATATTTTAGTACGTAGTTTATGGGATTAAAAATATACATATATATAATTATTGAAGTAAAAATTAAAAGTAATCTTACTAGACTTAAAAATTATAATCTATTGAAGTAAAAATAAAATAACAATAGCTACGATTGTTGAAGATAAGAGTAGACTTACTAAACTTAAAAATTATAATCTATAAAAAATAAAATGGGATGAATAGGAATTTATTAGACAGAATATATGGAACAACAATCACATTATAAACAATAAATTATTAATGGGATGGGAGAGATTATAGAAGAGTATAAGATATTATATGCAAAATGAAAGGCTGAAATTAGCATAGTAGAATGTGAATTGAGCTAGTTACATTAGTCTTTGATTTGGAGATTATGATGGGTGTTCAAAAATTTGATTCCAAATTAATGCCTTCCTAATGCTCATCAATCAATATAAAAAACTATTATTAGACTAATATATGCAAGAATCTGTCATTTATGTTGGAACTAATATATGTGTTGTCATTTACGTTGATAATTTCAATAATTAGATACAATAAATTTTCCTAATCAAAATTATAAAAAAAAACTATCATAATACTTAATTATGGTTCTTAATTCTCTTATAAAAAACTATTATAATACTTAATATATATGTCTACTTGTTAAGGAATTCAAAATTCAAAATTATTGGGTATCTGAGTTTTCACATTACAATATGATAACATTCAACAGACAAAAGTGCTAGGAATAGATGGATTTTTCATAAGCTGCAAAATGACTACTACCTTATTTATGGGCATGCTCATACAGTGCTCTTGTTTTTTCATTCTCTCTCATTTTTAATAACAAGAAAGTTGATACAGTTTCTCTGCTACTAAGAAATTACAACTTAGCTACAACACTGTATGATTATCAATTTTAGTGATCTTATTGTCTCTTTGCCTTTAAAAAACACAATACTTGATGCACATCATCCATAATTGTTTTGGTATGAAAAGCAGATACAATAGTAAGTATAGATTAATCTTTAAACAATTGATTGGGAAAAAAGGAAATTTCTACTAAGTCCACAGAATATAATGGGCATGTAAATTTTCCTCTTATGCATTTCTACTAAGTTTATACCTTTGCAGCACCAATTGCAAAATAACAAATACCAACCAACTGATTAAATTCTGATAAATTTGAATATTCACAATTGATTAGCTTATACTATTCACCTTGATTGAATGTGTTCAATTGAGGTCCAATTAACAAGTCCAAGCTACAATTATAATTAAAAAGAAATACACTCGAAAAAGTAAATAAATCCTAAAATCTGAGTCCATGAAATACTAAAGAAAGAAAACAAAGAATTATTTTGAGTGCAGAGGTTATTGTTTCTCATCATGTTTCTTGTAATTTTCCTAAAATCCATCTTGTTCCTTTTCTTGTTGATTTATGCACTAATCAAGTTGACTAGTCTCCATTTTAAAAACAGAGAAGCTGAGCTACTAGTTGGACTTTAACCAAACTGAATGATGTTACTGGGAAACTATTCTGCAATATTATAAGCCACTTAGGTTGTCTGTGTCCTTTTAGTTTGATACAAATGCTTTAGTAAGTTATAAACTAAAAGTTCTTTTCCTTAACTATAGTCCAAGAATCCTTCACTTAACTGTAACAATATAGGAATTTATGGAATTTTGAAACAAGGATTTTATTAGTCAAATTGTGAAATTGCCAAACTAAAGATTCAAGAAATGGTAAAAGAAGAAAGCAATGTGCTGAACCTAAAATTAAAACTAGGAAATCCAACAGAGAACCTAAAATGCAGAAAATTCAACAGAGAACCTAAATGCAGGAAATCCACCAGAGAACCTAAAAGCCAGGAAATCCAACAGAGAACAAACAATACAGAAAATATCCAACAGATAACCTAAAATGCAGGAAATCCAACAGAGAACCTAAAATGCAAGAAATTCAACAGAGAAGCAAAACAGAGCACAATGAAGAACGAACAGATGCGAAAATGGAAGGAAGAAAACTTAAACCTCTCTCTTCACATCATTTTGCCTCCGACAACGTCATTGTCGTTGAATTTGAAGAACGAACAGCTTACATTACTACTCGCACAATGCCACTCCTGCTTCGTAGCGAACAGCTTAGGGTTTCTGTTGGCACAAGGTTTCGGCTTCGACTTAGAGTCTTCGTTCGTGATGGCACAAGGTTCACTCACTCAATGCCAGCTCAATGACGACCACTCAATGCCAACTCAATAACAAGGTAAGTTCGTGACGAAGCTGAATCTTAATTATCACAATTTAAAAACTTAATTATCACAATTTAAAAACTTAATTAATCACAATTTAATCATCACAATTTAAAAACTTAATTATCACAATTTAAAAACTAAGCCTATATGTTATTTAATCACTTTAAAAATGTTATCTAAAATATTAGTTAAACACCACATTTTAAAAAATGTTGCCTAAAATACTATTTAACATGTCTACAATTTTAAAAGCATTCTTTGAAGTACTCACAATCTGGTCCACATTTTATAAAATGTTGCTTAAAATAAATAGGCAACACTTTTTCTAAATACTTTGAGATAAAGGTAAATAAATCTTACTAAGTGGGCAACAATAAAAAAGTGTTGCTTATACTCACTTTAGGCAACACTTTTCTACCCGTTGATATGTCAGCGTTGCCTAAAGTAAAAAATGGTGTAGTGGAAACAAAGCCCAATAATTTACAATAGAAAATTAAATATTGTAACACCCCCTCAAGCTGGGGAGTAGATATTTGTCAGACCCAGCTTGGATTTGAGAGTAGAGAACTGTGCGGAAGCAAGGGGTTTGGTGAATATGTCAGCAATTTGCATTGCAGAGGTAATGGGCAGCAGTTTGAGGAGACCAGAGTTAAGTTTTTCACGAACTAGGTGGCAATCAATTTCGATGTGCTTGGTTCGTTCATGAAAAACTTGATTGGAAGCTATTTGAAGGGCAGATTTGTTGTCACAATACAGGGTTGCAGGCTGGGAGAGAGGAAGATGTAAATCCTGAAGGAGGTAAGACAACCATTGTAGCTCACATGTGGTGGTGGCAAGTGCTCTATACTCGGCTTCAAAGGAGCTGCGAGAGATAGTTGGCTGCTTTTTTGATTTCCATGATATTAGGGAGTCTCCTAAGTAGATGGAATATCCAGTGACAGATTTGCGTGTTGTAGGACATGTTGCCCAGTCAGAGTCACTAAAACCACAAAGGTGAAGTGAACTAGTGTGAGAAAAATATAGTCCTTCACCAGGGGTGCCTTTGAGGTAACGCAAAAGACGGGAGACAGCTTGCTGATGATGAGTTGTGGGTGCAGATATGAATTGGCTTAAGAAATGCATTATTGACATCAAGTTGTTTTAAAATCCAATTTTTGGTAGTGGCAATAGCAAGCAGAAGGCGGAGGGTAGTGAGTTTAGCAACAGGTGCAAAAGTGTCTAAGAAATCAAGTCCTTCAAGTTGGGTAAACCCTTTGGCAACAACTCTAGCTTTGTGGCGCTCAACAGTGCCATCAGAATGGTATTTGATTTTATATACCCATTTACAACCAATAGTTTTCTTTCCTGGAGGGAGAGGGGTAAGTTGCCAAGTATTGTTAGCAACAAGAGCTTGAAGCTCATCTTGCATGGCAGATTGCCAAGAAACATGTTTGGAGGCTTCGTTATATGTCCGAGGTTCAGGATGAGAATTGATAGAGGAAATAACATTTCTAAAATTGGAAGATAAGGAATTGTAAGACAAGTAATTATGAATAGGATATCTACTACTTACAGTGTTGGTTGCAGTGTGGAAATCTGCAAGATAGGCAGGTTGTCGGTGAGGACGAACTGATCTTCTTGGAAATTGGGGTGAGATGCTTCCTGGAGATGCAGGCGGTGATAATTCTGATGGAGGTGCAATGTTGGATGCAGGAGCAGAGGCACTATTTGTTGGAAGATCATAGGATAATGAGGCTGGTGGAGGAACAATATTGTGTGCAGGAGTAGAGGCACATGGCTCGACAGGAGGTGCAGTATCAGAAAAAAAATCAAAAGCAGAATTATATGCATTAGAAATAGGGAGAGATAAAGTGTTAGGGTCCTTAGGCAAGCCACTGTCCAATTTATATGGAAAGTGGTTTTCATGAAAGATTACATGTCTTGATATTTCTATGCTATGAAACTTTAAATTTAAGATAATATAACCTTTTGTATTTTGCGGGAAGCCAAGAAAAATACCTTTGATAGATCTATCATCTAATTTTTTCCTATTTGCAGTAATGGTACTAGCATAACAGAGACAACCAAACACTTTTAGAAAGGAAATGTCATATGGTTTTCCAAACAACTTTTCATGAGGAGTGATGTTATCAAGTAATGGAGTAGGAATAGCATTTATTAAGAAAACAGCATGATTTACAGCAAATTCCCAAAAAATAGGAGGAAGATTTGCTTGAAAAAGTAAAGCCCGGGTTACATTTAGTATGTGTTGATGTTTACGTTCTACAATGTCATTTTGTTGTGGTGTTTCAACACAAGATTTTTGATGTATAATTCCCTTTGAAGCATAAAAACTTGACATAGCAAACTCAACACCATTGTCAGTACGAATCGTTTTGATATTAGTTTTGAAATGATTTTGAACGAAAACAGTGAAGTTAATGATGTGCTGACGCACTTCAGATTTGTTATGCAGCAGAATAACCCAAGTATAACGCGAGTAATCATCAACAATAGTCAAGAAATAACGAAAACCTTGCATAGAAATTATGGAACATGGTCCCCAAATATCAAAGTGTACAAGATCAAAAATAGCAGAGTTAACAGTATTACTTAAAGTGAAAGGAAGTTTTCTCTGTTTTGCACGACTACAAGTGTCACATACATGATGAGTATCAACAGTAATAAAAGAGTATTGTTTGCTTAAGACATGTAATCTTTCATGTGAAGGGTGTCCTAGTCTATAATGCCATAGTGTTTTGTCTGTGATATTACAATTAATAAAAGGAGCAAAACAATGCGGTTTAGATTGACTAGAAGCAGGCAAGGTAGTGACAAGGTACAAGCCAGCGGTGGCTTTAACTGTATCAATCCTCTCTTGAGTGAGATTGTCTTGTATAATGCAGTGGGTTGAAGTGAAAGTTAAAGTGCATTTAAGTTGGTGTGTGAGTTTAGAAACAGATATTAAGTTTAATTGAAAATGAGGCACGTATAACACATCAGACAAATAAAACTGATCAGAAAAACGTACTAAACCAGAATATGTGGCATAAACAGTTTGGCCATTTGGAAGACTAATTAAGACAGGTTTAATTTTAGTATAAGTAGTAAAAACGTTCAAATTGTGACAAACATGATCAGTGGCACCAGAATCAATAATCCAAGATTCTTTTATAGAAGATAGTGAAGAGAGAAACTTACCTGTTGAAGAATGCTCAGTATTGGGGATTTCATCCGTAGAGATGTTGCCGACTTGATTAATTTGAGTGTGAGAGACAGGATCCTCAAGGTTTTGCTGACGCAAAATGTTGGTAAGGAATTGGCACTGTTGTGATGTAAGTTGAATCCCCTTTACATCCTGTTCTTTAGGAAAAAGCTCAGAAAAAGTGTCAGTAGTAATCATATTATTGGCTTGGGATGTCCAGTTGGTGAATTTGTAGCCAGGAGGGAACCCATGCTTTTTATAACAGGTGTCAACAGTGTGGCCAAGACGATTACAAAAAGTGCAGACTTTTCTAGTAAAAGAAAACTTTGAGGTTTTAACATTACCAGAAGGAAAACCCACTTTGTGAAAACAAACAGCCTCAGTGTGACCATATTTACCACAAAAATTGCATGTAATAGTGTGACTACTATTAAGACTATGAAGACTAGGGTTTTCATTAAACATTGCCTAAAAGATTTTTAAAACCAATCAAGATTTTGAAAGAGAACAGAAAAAAAAAATAACCAAGAACAGCAAAGAGGGAAATAAAAATCAACCCCATAAAACCGACTCAATGGGGTGATGTTTGCACCCACTTATATACTATGAAAGGCTCTCATCTCTAGTCGATGTGGGATCTCCAACAAAAGGTAATTACAAATTTAAAAAATGACTTTCAGATTACGTAATCCAAAATATTATAGAGGAGCATTTTTGGAAATTTAAAAATTTATGGAGATGAGAAAAGAAGGTATGGAGGAGGGATTTTCCTTTTTCTTAACGATTTGCCCGATAAAATCAAGTTATAAGCTCCCGACCCTTCCCCTTTCTCTTTGAACAAATTTTCCCAAATAAAATTGAAGTTATGACAATGAACCAACATGATTTTAAATTCGAGTCATTTTAAATTTTTGCACAAATATTCAAATTTTAGTAAATTTTAAGTTTTTTTGAGAATAATTCTGGATAAGCTTTCAGCAAAGAATAAAGATTCTTTGACACCACAAACAATAAAAAAACATCCACCAAAAAGCTCCTTATAATAATGATAATAAAATTTTAAATTAAAAAATAAAATAAAAATAATTAAAACATTAACAGATTGAATTGTGGAGTGTATATTTTCACCGTGTACGATCTCGATCTATCAACACCTTTCCGCAAATTCCCTATTCAAGAACGGTAAATTTGCATGGATGGTTTTGGCCCATCCTTGTCACTTGATCTTCTTATCACAAATTTGACACCAGAAGAGTTATATATAACTCTTAATTTAACTTTTTAATGATAAAAAAAATATAATAAAGGATATGTTAGTAATAAAATGTTATAATTTTTTTATTAAATTAATAGTAAGAAGAATAGTGAAGTGAATGTATAGAAAAGAAGGGTTTTTCAAAGTATCAGGTCATTTTCTAGTAATATTTAGGGTGAATCGTTTTTGGAAAAGAACTATTTTGACAACTTCTAATCTCCATTAATACCATATAAGGATTCTAAATAATGATAGAATATTATATTAAAATATAAATTAAATTATTGAATAAAAATTAATAAAAGTGACGCGTCTCAATATTTTTCTTTAGCTTGGTTTTTTCCGTTTTTCCTTATCTTTAGAGGGAATTGTTTACTCAATTTGGCCCGTAGTTATCGGGTAAAAGATAAGTTAACAAAACTTCGTTTTAATTTTAATTCCGGGTACTGTGAATTTGGCTCAAAATACTGATCTATCTCTAATTCGCATCACTCACGATAATTGAAAAGAAAGATTCTAATGGAATTGGATGCCAAGCTGGCTAGGTTTGGTTTGGTCCATCCGTTTTGGCATGAGTGGGTATCACATTTTTCATGACGTCACTGATATCACATATACAAATACATTATAATTTTTAATATTATTATTTTAATATTTTTTTACATCATTTAATTTCAAATTTATTTTTTATTATATATATTTATTTTTAAACTTATTCTAATTCTAAATCAAAAGTTGTATACAATTCCATAAATTTGTCAAAGTATGTTTTAGTATCACTTAACGCAAAGAAGCATAACACAAATTGCAATGGACAACAGGCAAAACAATGCCCTTGCTTGCAACATGTGATAACGGATATATCAAGTCAAAGACTTCAGGTTGAAGCTGAAGTTGTAGGACACTAATATATATATATGGAAAATGTTGGTGATTTCATGCATGAAACGCACTTGTTTTGTGAAATTCTTACCTTGACTAAAGTTGTTAGTTAAATAATCATATAATTGTAGCTTTGCATATAAACGATTAGAATTGGATTCCTTTACTTGTAGCTATAAATTAAGCTATGTTAGTAAGTACATTAAGGCAATTAAAAGAAAACAAGTTGAGAGGAGTGAGGTGCAAAGAGGAAGATCATAATGTCAGATTTGTTTCAGAGGATAATGGATATGATTCAGGCTGAGCAAGCAGCCAAAGGGGCAAACTCATTTAACAATGGGCTCAACCATCAAAATGGTTCTTCAAACTCATTCAACAACCATGGCAGTGGTCCACAGAGTTTCAAGGGTGCAACCATCAACAGTGGGCAATATGCAGGCAACCGTAACAAGGTTCGCACCTCAAATCACCACGGTGGACGTGTTATTAATAACGGTGGTACTTTCAATGGTAATGGCAACGGAGGATACATCGAGGGTGGCTTTAACTCCCCTACAAATAACTACTACAGGCGTTATTAATTATCTTGTATCTGCTCTATATATATATATGCTAGCCAACATATGCATGATGATTACTGTGCAGTGTGGGAGTACTAGCAATAAATAATGTTGGGAGCTAAAGCTCTGATCGTGTACAATAAACGTAATCGATTTCCTGCGTCACCTAAACCCTTCAATGTCGTAATGATGTTCGTTTTCGCTCACTGTTTTTCTGTTATGAAGCGCTTTAATTGGCTTAATGCATTCTGCACGGATATTTCAGCTGAACACTTCAGTTCGTGATGCGCATTCAGATAATATATACGTGTAAAAAGTGCAAAAGCACGTACCGGTATTAGAAACATTTTTTACCATACGAGTAAGTTTAAATTCAAGGGTTTTTGTACGAAAATGGGAGAATCTTTGTTCCTTTTTACTAAAATGGAGTGGTGAGACTAAGAAATATTGAAATCTTATTAAGGTCACACGAATTTTCTCTAATCACTTTCATATCATTTTGTTTTGATACGTTAAAAATCATATTATTTTTATATGTCTTTTTCACCAAAAAATTGTAACGATTTGTCATGACACGACATTCTCAATTTTAATATTTAAAAAAAATATCACATTTCGAAAATAAAGGATAGAATTATCTCAGTTTATTTTAAAGGAGCTACTAATAACTATTTTTGTTATTTTAAAATATCTTAAATGAAGTTTTATGTTAGGAAGGCATAAAAAGTATCATCTTTTGGTATATTTTTTTCTTCAGCACTAATTTCACTTCTATTTCTCAATCCAACATCATTCTGTTTTTATTTTCCATAGTTTCATTTTGTATTTTCCAAAAAAAACACTCTAGAATTTGGTTTCTGCTAATGGTGTTTTTAGAATTATTTATTTATTTGTCTAGAGTGAATGAAAAGAAAAAAAATATAAAATAGAATAAAAATAAATTTAAGAACCAATAAAATAAAATAGTTTTTTAAAAAAAAATTAAGTGAAAAAAAGTTTTTTTTTTCAAAATTTTAATTAAAAATAGGGAGAATAAATTTTAAATATTTATAAAATTATAGTGAATTTAAATATTTATAAAATTAAAATAGAAGAAAATTTGAAATTTGAAAATTAAAAATTAAATATATAAAAATTTATGAATAAATATCAACACAAAGAGAATGAAAAAAAAAATATTTTATAGGTATTTTGATGTAAGTAAATATTATGGATAAAATTTTTGTATTTTTTTTTTTTTTTAAAAAAAAAAAATAAAAAATATTATGGATAAAATAAATATAAAATTGTACCATTATTTCGCTTTTTTGTATTTTTATATTAAATTTGAATTGTGGAGAATAAATTGTAATACATTTGTAAATATATTTTTATAATAAAATTATGATGAAAAGATTATAATAAATTATAATGTTGGTACCAAATTAAATGTTGGTATTTTTCACTTTTATTTTCCCATCTAGCATTTTTTATTTTTTCTAGTACCTTTTATTTTTATTTCCCTATCACCGTTTCTTCCTAAGGTTTCATTTAGTATTTTTGAAAAAAAAAAAAATTAGAATTTGGTTTTTGGAACGGTGTTTTTAGAATTTTTATTTCTTTGTGAATGAAAAGGAAAAAAGAAATATAAAATAGAATAAAAATAAATTTAAGAACCAATAAAATAAAATAAAAAGTAAAAAAGAAATAATAAATTAAAAATAATTGATAACTTTAATTTTAAATGCATTAAAAAAATAAATGTATTGGTTGTAAAAAAAATTAAATATTTTTAATGTTTAAAATAGTTAGAAATATAATTATTGACACAAGAAATGAGTTTTTAGAAAATAAAAATAAAAAGTAATAAATTAAAAATATTTAGTTTAATTATTATTTTTTGTAAGAATGAAAAATATAAAAAATTAAACCTTGCAATAACATAAAAGTTGAGTCTATAAACATAAATTAGTATTTATTTTTATTTTTTGATGATGTAATTATGTTAATTTCAAGTAAAAAATACAGGATATAATTATAAAAAAACCAAAGTCAATTAATATTAATTAGTAATGGACACATATTGAAATGAGAAATTGAAGTTGTTTATTAATAACAAATGTCGGTAAGGTTCTTGTTGTGGCTGATAATAATCTGTTGCAGCTTATAAGGGTTGGAACACCCCTGAAGTGTTTTATTATTTAATTAATTATTTACTGATAAAAAAAAAATCTGTTGCAACTGCAAATGAATGTCGATAAGGATCATGTTGTTCATTTTTGTAATTAGTTGCAACTGGGAACGTGACTCCGATGGTGGCTTTTGTTGTGTGCGTGGATCATTTAGTAAGTGTGTCACTAACAATAAATATATTGAATTGACTATGTACCATTCTATGTAAACTCCCAGGTAAGAGAGGTGAATGGTCACATCACGACTCAATTCCTCATATAACACTATTTACACTTTTATTTTCTCATTTAGCATCCTTTTATTTTTTATATTCCTATCTAGCATCGTTTTAAAAGTAAAAAAAAAATAAATTAATTTTTTTGATAATTTTAATTTTGAATACTAAAAAAATAAATGTATTGGTTGTAAAAATAATATTTTTAATGTTTAAAATAGTTAGAAATATAATTAATGAATAAAAAATGAGTTTTTACAAAATAAAAATAAAAAAGTAATAAATTAAAAATGTTTAATTTAAAATTCAATTTTTTTTGTAAGAATGAGAAGAATAAAAAATTAAACCCTGCAACAACATAAAAGTTGAATCTATAAACATAAATTAGTATTTATTTTTATTATTATTAATGATGTAATCATGTTAATTTCAAGTAAAAAATACAACACATAATTATAAAAAACCAAAGTCAATTAGTATTAATTAGTAGTGCACAAAGATAATATTAAAGTGTATATCCTAAATGCAAAATCCTAAAAAAAAGAACTAATGCAAATGTTACACTTTATGCTTAAAAATGAGAAGAAAAAAATGCAAAAATAAATAAATATAGAAAATAAAAACAACAAGAATAAAAATAAAAACAAAAATAAATAAATAATGGCATAAAAAAAATAATAACTAAAAATATAAAAAAGTATTAAATAAAGGCAAAACAAAAATAAGATAAAGAAAAAAGATATAAAAAAATAAAAATAAGATAAAGATAAGAGATAAAAGCGATACTATATAAGTATATGTTGATCATAAAAAGGAAAACAAATGAGAGATGATTATTCATTTAATATTTTCTTCCGTGGTACATTATATAGTTTGTGGGAAATGAAACATAATTAATGACGAGAAGTGAACGATCCAGTAATGTTGAGACACGTTCTTTTATAATTATGTCCTATATTTTTTACTTGAAATTAACATGATTACATCATTAATAATAATAATAAAAATATTAATTTATATTTATAGATTCAAATTTCATGTTGTTGTGGAGTTTAATTTTTTATTTTCTTCATTCTTAAAAAAAAATAAACTAAACATTTTTAATTTATTATTTTTTTCTTTTATTTGTAAAACCTCATTTTTTATCATTAATTATATTTTTAACTATTTTAAACATTAAAAATATTTACTTTTATAATGCATTCAAAATTAAAATTATAAAAAAAAAATTAAGTTTTTTTACTTTTGAAATTCTGTTAGATAAGAAAATAAAAACAAAATGGTGCTAGATGGGGTCTCAACAAGAGACAATTTTTTATTATTTTTAATTAAAGTTGATACTTAGTGACGACTTTATTTTTTTTTAAAGAAATAGTGAGTTAAGAAACAACTTTTTTAGAATCAATATTCGGTATTATCTTCTACCTTTGATTTCAATAATGATTCATAAGTAAAAAGAGCGTCTCTATTAATTTTATGCAGAATAGTAGATTCGTAACAGGGATGAAAGTATTACAAATAAGAATAGAAGAAAAGGGAAATTTGTGAAGGAAACTCCAAAGTAAATATTCCGAATTAATCACTAGAGCTGCAATTACTGTTTAATACACACAGTTGATCACATAAATGACGTGCAGAAGTAGGGTTTTTATATTTCACCCTAGATAAAGTATACATGTTTACGGAAGAAAAATGTTACTCTCATAAGTGCATAGTAAAAAAAATAATTATTTCGATAGTTTATCCTTGAATTTGTTGATTGAGAATTTGAATGTATTTGGAAAAATAAAAAAGAGGAGACATAGGTGAAGGAGAAACTTTGGGAAGAAATGGGAGAATACGATTTTCATTTATTCTATTTTGTAAGTAATTTGTATATTTTAAGATGTTACATATAACAGTGAAAAAATGAAGCTTCTTGGCCCCAATTAGATTATTACTCCACCATTAAACTCAAAGTTAGGGATACCTGCACTCCAAGGAACGGAATAAATACTACTACGACTTATATCAGGACCCTTATACGTATCATTATCCGTATCAAAAGACATATTACTCTTTTGATATGCATTTTGGTCCAAGTCTCCGAAGTAGATAATAGGACTATTACTATGACTTATATCAGGACCCTTATTCTTATCATTATCCGTATGAAAAGACATATTACTCTTTTGATATATATTTTCGTCCAAGGCTCCGAAGTTTATAATAGGACTATTAGTTAAGTGAGGAGTCTTATTTGTATCAAAAGACTTGTTTTTAGAAGTGTTATTTCTAGGTGGGGTTTTCTTTTTAGCAGGGCGAGCAGCATAGTTGTTGGTGATATTATAAGTGGTACGATCACCTGATTTTTGGCCACTGTTGCTCTTTCGACCGGTGATGTTCTGAGACCCATCCCCACGGTTCGTGTAAGACTTTACAGAGCCTTTGGAGTTTTGGGCTGCTTCCTTAGCCTCCACATCTGCAAGCATGCCTCTCAATTTACTAGCCAAATCCATATGATTTGCTGATTTTGATCGCACCCAAAATTCTTATCTATCTTCTAAACTACTACTCTCAATTGCTTCTTCTTAATTATCACTTAACTCACCCACCAATTTATAGATTCAACCTACCCACTCACTACCTAGGGAATCCGGTGCTCTGCTTCTTTCCCACGCTGTAATATAATTAATGACGTGGGTTATAGCGTTAACGTAAGCTATAATTGGAAGACGGCATATAAAGTATTCAATTTTCTAACCTAATTCATGTATATTTAGTTTAAAAGAATTTGTTTAATTATAATAACTTGTTTTTTTTTATTTACTAATTTTTTTTATGTACATTTAATTTTGTTTATCATGTAATTTATCTAATGAATTAAATCACTAAGTTTTCATATTATAAAACTGATTTTTATTTCATAATTTTTGTGTAATGAATATAAAATAAATTTGTTATTTTTTTAATAAGAAAATTTAAAAGAAAATTGAAATACTAGAGGTTCAATAAAAGAATTCAATTATTTAAAATTAGAAAATTTTAAATTCACTTAAAATAATAAAGGTTTAAAATTATTTTTATTTTAAAATTTACATATTTTTTATGTTTTTATTTTAACTCGATTTCGGTTTGTACCTCGTTAGTCTAACTAAAATTGAAACATTTTTTATTCATACTTTCCTTGTTAACTTGGTGAGGATGTTTTCCTTGCCTTAATTTAGTTTTAGGCTATCTAATTGAGCCTCAATTACGTATGTCTTCAATGTTTCATATCCTTATAGATGTCTTTTTGGAAATATATTTGTACTTGAAAAAAATTATCTATGCTTTTACTATTTTTTTTTAATGAACAAAAAAAATATAAATATATAAATACTTTTACAAAAACTTTAAATGAGTTTCAGATATTCTTAGTATAATTTGATGTTGTTGTAAATTTATTTCCTTATTACAGATATTACACTCAAATTGGATTTGGATTCATTGAAAATTAAATCAATTTTAATTTGGTATTAATCTAGAAAAATAGGTTCAAATCTTGTTATCTTTATGTGCACACATTACATTCTATAATGGTGAATATCAGCTGTTATGCAAGTTTCAAATAGGATTTCTTATTCATATTAGAATGTCTGCTTTGTAATTGTTATTAAAAAAATTAAATTTTCATTTTAGTTTGTTTTGGATTTCAATTACAGGACTACATGCTTTGGATTTTAATTACAGCACATTCATGTTATAATCCAAATTCAATTCTGATTCACGTTATAATTAAATTTTAATATTATTTTCAATTGAAAATTCGGACTAAAATTTTAAATCAGTTGCAGATATTCATAGCATAATTTGGTGTTGTAAATTTATTTCTTTAATACAATGAGTTACAAGCATTATATGATTAGGATTAATTAGAAATTGATTTAATTTTAATTTGTTATTAATTTCGAAAAACAAGTTCAAAATTTATTTCTAAATACAATCTAAACAAGTATTATTTTATTTTTTTAACCTATATATTATTATTATTTTAATAATATGTGTATGCTAAAATGATCCTAAAATGATGCTTGGATTAAATAAATTTTTAATCAATACTGCCTAATTCACACTCTTATTAATTTTATTTAAACATTTTGTCCCTATAGCGTGGGCTCAGTTTTGGGATTCAATTTATTTTAATTTGTGTGTAAGTAACGTAGGTTAGAACATCGCTATTTTGAAATAATAAAATAATTTTTTTTTTTAATTTTATGATGGTTTAGACCATGTAAAATATCTAGCTTATGCATATTTTATGTAGGTTTAGCCCACTAAATTTGCGTTAATTTTTAGGTCTATGTTAAAATTTAGCATCAAGTGTATTTGGTACAGTAGGTAGTGTTGTACGATGTTGAACCGACAATAATATTGCTTGTGTTAATTTTTAATTATTTGAGTCCTTCTATTTGTCAAATATTTTTTAGTGCTTGTAATTACACAGTATTAAATATTTGAACTTACCATAATCATTTATCTTAGATTCATATATAAATTTAAGTCTTTGGTATGATATTAGATGTTAGTATTTAGTATTACTTATACTTAATAAGAGTCTTTTGGAAGATGATGGTTGATGAATGAATCCATGTGCATAATAGATGTAATGTTGATGATGGTATTGAAATGAAGTTATGTTGTGAGAATTGGTATTAAGGATTATATGATCAAGATTGATGGAAAAATGAAATAGAATTATATATATAATTTATATTAATATAATTAATTATTTTTACTTATATTCTACATATGTTAAAATTTGTATTCGGTAACTTATCATTGAATATTATGTTTGTGTGCAAGAGAGACTTTGGAAAAGGAGTTAATAGCATATATCAATTTTCATTCATTTCCTTTTTTAAATAATTTGTATATTTTAGGGACTTACATGGATAAAGTGAAAAAATAAACTCTTTGGCTGAATTAGAATACTTCTCCAACCATAAGTTAGGGACATGTTCACTCCAAGAAACGGAATAAATACCACTATGACTTACATGTTTTTTACATCAAAAGAGATACTCTTCCTAGTGGGATTACAAGTCTTATTTTGAGGTGGGGGACCCCTATTATTTTTGAGGAAGATAAGATTTTGATGTATATTTCCATTGGAGTCTCCGTGGAAAGTAGGGGTATCTTCGTAGAAAATAAGACTATTATTTAGATGAGGACTCTTATTTGTATCAAAAGGCATATTAGAAGTCTTATTTCGAGGTGGAGTTTTCTTTTTAGCAGGGCTAGAGTAGTTGTAGGTGATAAATTTATAATATGTACGATCACCTGCTTTTTCGCCACTGTTGTTCTTGCTACCAGTGATGTTCTGAGACCCATCCCCACGGTTCGTGTAAGACTTTACATCGCCTTTGGAGTTTTGGGCTGCTTCCTCAGCCTCCACATATGCAAGCATGCCTCTCAATATACTAGCCAAATCCATATGATTTGCTGATCTTGATCACACCCAAAATTCCTATACTTTTACTCTCAATTGCTTCCTCTTCACTATCACTTATCTTAGCATCCAATTTATAGATTCAACCTACGGAATTCGGTGCTCTGCTTCGGCAAGACGCTATAATATATAATTAAAAGGTGGATACAGTGTTAGCATGAGTTATAATGCAATGGGAAGGGAGTTAGCTAGACATCAAGTTTTAGATTGTTAAAATTTCAGCAGCTAACTAGCCATCAAGTTTTTTATTTACTGAGATAGGAATTGTTTAAATAGTTTAAAATTCTTAAGTTAAATGATGTGTCACTTAATTTTGTTTTGAAGATTGGTTAAACTAGAAGTAATTTATAAGAGTTGAAATAATTAAAATGTTTTATTCTATTCATTTATTGCTGATAAAAAAACATAATTTATAATTAAAGACAAAAACAATATTATAAGATAATCCATTCAATTATTAAAAAAAATATGTGTATTACTTTTTTTATTTTTTTATAAAAACTCTCGTCTTAAACATCATTATATATCAATCATGTGTATTACTTTTTAACTAACAATACAAGTTTATTTATGTTTGGTTGAATTTAAAAGAAAATAATACAATAAAAAAAATTGTTGAGTTAAATGTTGACTAGCTTATGCAAGGTTTTGAGATGTAAGGGTGAGAATGAGAATTCAAAATGAAGATTTAATTATTTATTTTTAGTTTCAAAAATTTGGAATAAATCAGTTTTTAGTTTTTACACTACAAGAAAAATGCGAATTATATACGGATTATTACATACGGATCAAAATCCATATGTAAAATCAACATTAGATACGAATATTTATATACGGATTCAATTCCGTATGTAAATAGATATTACATACGGATATATAATCCGTATGTAATTTTGGTTGCATGAAACGGAAATTAAATTTCATATGTAAACAGATATTGTGTACGAATTTTTTCCCTATGTGAGAGTGAGAATGAGAATTCAAAATGAAGATTTAATTATTTATTTTTAGTTTCAAAAATTTGGAATAAATCAGTTTTTAGTTTTTAAATTCAAAGATGAAAATTTATTTCACTTTATCAAATTTAGTAAAATATGGTTTTCGTCTAGATTTGTGCATAAGGCAAGGTAAGTTTATCTAGGTTATGAAGGTTTAGGGATGATTTAGTATATGAACAGGTTTCGATGCATATAATTCAGTTTTTTATGAAAATATAAGGATTGGGATTATTATTTTATTCTTTGTTAAAAAAAATGATTTTCGTTTAAACAAAATTTGGGAAATCTAAAAGAGTTTAAAAAATCCAATTGTAATATTTAAAATTTAGTATTATACAAATCATATTTTTCCCGTTAGAGATATTAAAACAATTTTTATAATATTTAAAAAAAATTAGAATTACGCAAAAAAATTTATGCACTAAGATATATTTTGTAAGATTTAAAAAATCAAAATGAAAATTATATACTAAATTCCAGATGCTAAAAACATAATTAAACAAATGAGATACCATGTGCTTCTAAAGTGTGTGGATAAAAATGATCACAATTACTGGTTATTAAAAAATTAATTATAGCCATAATTAGCTGGTTTTATAAATAACTATTATACAGTTCTTATAAATGTTTAAAAATTAATAATAAGTGATAAGTGATTATAATATTGGAGATGCATTTAAAATGCTTAACGAATTTAATTTAATTACATTGTAATGTAAAAAATTACCTAAAGAAAAAAACATGATTATGTAAGTAAGTTAAAGATCAACATAATGGTGGAATGAAAAGATAAATTAACAACAAGTAAATAAAAGATAAAAGATGAAAAATACTTATAATATATTTCAATAGAAAATTCTAAATTCGCTTAAAATAATAAAGGTTTAAAATTATTTATATTTTTAAATTTACAAATTTTTTATATTTTTATTTTAACTCGATTTTGCTTTATACCTCGTCAGTCTAACTAAAATTGAAACATTTTTTATTCATACTTTCCTTGTCAACTTGGTGGGGATGTTTTCCTTGCCTTAATCTAGTTTTAGGCTATCTAATTGAGCTTCAATTAACGTATGTCTTCTATGTTTCATATCCTTATAGATGTCTTTTTGGAAATATATTTGTACTTGAAAAAAATTATCTATGCTTTTACTATTTTTTTTAATCAACAAAAAAATATATAAATATATAAATACTTTTACAAAATTAAACTATACAAAACTAATTAAATTATGTGATACTGGTTCTGTAGTGAATCTTAACTCTCTTACAGAAGATTTCAGAATAAACATTGCGGTGACTGCACAATAGAGATACCTACATATTTTCTAAATATAATTATCATATCTAATTATATTTACTGATTTTTCTTGAAATTGCCACTGATTTTGTTATTCTTTGTTATTTACTCGTCTGGATGTGTGTTCCCTCAATTTGGGAGAATGAAAAGAAAACTTTTACAGTTTGTGGTGGATTATGAACAACACAAGCAAAACTACACAGCTGGTAGTTTAATCACAAATCTCTTCAACACAATGGCAGATAAAGAAAAAGAGAGAGAGAAAAAAGTAAATGGAGAAATTTACTGCAATATCAGAGGTCTTTATTATTAACCATCACCATTACAAGATAGTAAGGCTTAGGCATCACTAGGAAACCTTTACATTTATTGGTAATACAGCATATATAACATAGTAGACCATATTGCACAGCATATACTAAATGCAGAAAAACCTTAGTAGTAGTTATTAGTGGAGGAGTTGAAGCCACCCTCGATGTAGCCTCCGTTGCCATTACCATTGAACGTGCCACTGTTATTAATAACACGTTCACCGTAGTGGTTTGAAGAGTTATACCTGTTCCGATCGCCTGAATTTGCTCCACTGTTGATTTTTGCATTGGAGAAATTCTGGTTTCCATTGCCATGGTTGTTAAATGAGTCAAAGGTACCATCGTTGGAGAAGGGTTTCCTCATACGGTATGCCATTCTGATCTCTTACTACTAAATTCCTCTCTAACTTGTTTTGCTTTTGACTGCCTTATCGTACCAACAATAAGCCACCAATTTATAGATGCTAGAAAGCGAATCCAATGCTTTTGCTAGCCCACACAAATCTATACCAATAAATTTCTAACATTTAATTTATAACTGTACACATAAGATTGGATAAGAGTTTCGAAGTGAGTATATATCCATTTTTGATGCGACACCATAGTCTAAAAGTTATTCGATGATATCAAATGTGTGGATATTATATGAAGTATAGAATTCAAAGTTTATTCTTTTCTAATTAAATGTTTACTTTTTTCAATTTTTTTATCATTTAAGAAATGTTCTGACTCTAATACAAAAAATAGTAAATTCTTGTAGATTCCAACTTTTTTTTTCAGTTAATCTTTAAGTAATTTATTATTTATGTATTTATTAAAATATTTATTGATTTTTTTAAAACCGATTAGAGTGTCTCTCTAGTATTTTTAATTTATTTCTTATTTTTATTGATTAAAAAAATTATTTATGTATTTTTTATTTTGGAGTATATATCTTCATTTTTTATGGAATAACACAATAATCTAAAAGTTATTGCATGGTATCAAATATATGGAAGATAAGAAGTACAGAATTTAAAGTTTTATTATTTTAAAATAATATATTTACTTTAAATCTAACATTTAATTAGTTTACATTTATATATATATATATATATATATATATATATTATAAATATATATTTCAAAACGAATAAATTGAAGCATTTCATAGTTATCTTTATTAAGATCGATATATAAAAGGAAAGTCTTCGAGAATATATTCATTATGTAGTGCTGCAATAACGAATAATTCACACATGTTGTGCTTTGTGCTATGTTTGCCTCAGTCACACCACTTACGTAAACCACTTAACGCCATGCAACCAACAAATAATTACACATTATTTTTTGTACCCTTTATTTTTAAATGATCCATTTCATTAAAAAAAAAAAAAATAGTTTCACTAATTAAAATATTTTTTTATAAAAATTTTCATGTTACTATGTAACTTGACATTTTAGCTAAACTGACACCTCAAACAACAACAATTGTTATCACATGAAAAAAATATTACTAAAAAAAATTAAAAAAATATAAAACTATGAAAAACTAGACTAAAACTCATATGTTAACAAAAACAATACATAGTTAGACTATTATTTATAAAGAAATATAATAATAGATTAAATAAAATATTTTAATGGTACAAATTTGTTTATTTCTACTTGTTTTTATTATTTTTATTTTATTATTAATTATTTTCACGTAAAAATATCTAATTCTTAATTTCAATCACATAAATATTTAAAACAATAAAAACGCATGTAGTGGGTAAGCACATGCATATGTCTTACTCTAGGATAAAAACGAGACAAAAGGAGTATCACAACCCTTTACACAAATCAATCCAAGTTTTGGGACCTCCAAGAGAGAAGAAAACACCCCAAAGCTAAAAAGAAAAAAAATAAAAATTCTAGTGAACTAAACACCCTACACCATCACTTACTTTACTTATAGGGATAAAAATTCATGAAAAAGAAACTAATTTAAAGACAAAAAATAATTAGTTGTTATATAATTATATTAGATACCATTTTAGAAACTAAAAAAACTTTTGGTTTCTAAATTAGTTTAAATTATTGTTAAATGGTTTTTAAATTGGTAACTAATTAGCTACTAAGGTTTTTTATACCAAATTTAGAATATAAATAATTTTTTGTCATTAAAATTAGTTTCTAATTCATGATTTTCTTGTAGTGATAATAATAAATATACTTGTAGAATGATTGTCTGGACTTGTCGTATGGTATATAAATCATGATCCGGTCTTTAATGACAGGGGACATTCATACATTAAGTATCCTGTGTTAATTACACTTAATCGCCCTTAATGGCTCAATAAAGATAGAATCGGACTACGTAGGATATGACCAATATGTACCAGAAGAGACATCAACAACATGATCTATCTTTTACACACTGTCACAGAGTACACTTATCCTAGACCACTTGGAGAAGTTTTAGGACTAGGTTACAACTCGGTCTATATATACCAGATTACGCTCTACCTAAAGGATGATCTAATCCACAACACAGAGAGTACTTTCAACTCGTATTTTATCACTTGAACGTTGGAGTGTCTTCGCATGAAGAATTCCTCGTTTTTTGAAGATTGAATCACTAGAGCTTGAAAAGATATCACTAAGAGCTCATCAAAATTCCCACCGACCTCGAGTTGGCAAGAAAAATACTCAATCATACTCTTAGTAGATTTGATTTTATCATAATTCTGTTTTAAGAATAAATCTTGTTTTTGTTGATATTTTTCCCTCTTAGGAATTTGACAGAATAAAGCCTCCTCATTTAATTAAACTTTCTTATCCATAAAACCTTGAATAAAAAGTCTAAGTACAATATCACCTGAATCAATAACTTGCGGGGTGATTATAGAGTTATAAGATAAATATTGTATGAATGAAGCAGTAATAGATAATAATTTATATCATTAAGAAATATTGCAGACATTTATTAGGGTCATGAAGTTACTATCTTACACGCAATTGAGGCCTTGCAGTCTTTAGAAGTACTCATTCTTAAACATGATCAAAGCAACTGCCCCAGTTATTTTGTCTGAGTGTGAGATATTATAAACTATAAAGAAGATATGCATACATATATACATATAATCAGTAGTAATTCTTTGTGGAGGAGTCAAAACCACCAGAGATGATGGATCCGTTGCCATTGCCCTCAACATAGCCAGTGTTGTTGATGAGACCCGTCATGTTCTGTGTGCCACTGTTGTTGAATTGGGGAGGTGATGAGTGGTGAGCTGGTGGGGCGTTGGTGTTGCGAGGAGCACGATACCTAGTGTTACGGTTGCGTCGGGGTTGTGGTGGCGCTTCATCATCCTCCGTCTGATCCAAGAGCCGCCTCAACCACGTTAGTGAATCTGCCATGGTTGGTTAAGAAGTGAATGTCCCTGTGCCCTTTCACTCAACTTGCCTGTGTTTTATGCTCTTCTGTGAAAAGATGTAGTTCACTTTTATAGATAATATGCTTAGCTAGGGTTGCTGTTTGCTTCAGCAATAAGCTAATATTACTCTTTTTTTTCTTTTATGTTTTCTTTGAATTAGAGATATGATGTGTAAAAATTCACTAAGGTATGCCGTTGGTGCAAAAATATATTATAACATTATCTTGAATGAATAAAATATGCACCGTAGAAGTATTTTCTGAGCTTGTGTGAGAATAGAACTTCTTCTCCTGGAGAACATATTCTCCCTGAGCTGCATTAATAAATTTTTAAGTGAGACTGAATTGTCCATAAAGAACTAATCTCATGATTCATTTAAAGAATATGTTTGTGAAAATATTCAAGAAATATTAACTTAAGGGTTAATCTTGTGATTGATTCAAAGAATATATTTGTGAAAATAATTTAGCCTTTTTAACTTTTCTAATTACGGTCGTTAAATAATTTTTTACGTTGCTAATTACTCAATTTTTTATGATTAGTAAATTTATGAAACTTTATTTATGTTTGTAATTTAGTAGAATTTTATTGATGTATTTATGATTGTTGTGTTGCGTGAATATGATGACGAACCCTATAATAAAACGACTTAATAAGGATGCCTCCTTGGCAAAGAAAATGGATGTTCTTATAAAGAAAAACAATATGTTTTAAAGGAAAATGATATGTTGTGAGAATTGACTAATAGTGTATCCTCAATCGTTTCAATTCATCAGAGTCTTATTGACTAATAAAACTTTTAAGTACAATGTTTCTCAATATGTTTTGTCATAACCTTGATTGACAAACTACGAAAAGAAATGTCAACCAAAAGTTTCACTTATTTCGTATTTCAAAAGGCATGCCAATAAGTTCTTGGATTTTTTTTATAAAAAAAAGTCATAAAAGGGATTAGAAATGAATGAATTATTAGCAAAATTATATAAGAAATTATATATTATTTCTAACTTAAAATCTTAAAGTAATATAATTTTGTGTTTTTTATATATTTTTTCTTGGTTATTTTATTTTAAGTGAAACTTCTAGTTCACGTTTAAATTCTTAATATTAATAAATTAAAAAAAATTAAGTTGTTTATAAATTTCACTATGTTTAATTGAGTTCGATTAAGTGTCCAATTTTTTTTTATGTATTTCCAATTAAAGTTTTATTAAAAAAATTGATTCTATTTTGTATAAAAAATTATATTTTTTTATTGAGAAGCCTCATGCAAAACATGGTGAATTTGGATATAAAAAAATATAAGCTCTTGATAATATACTTGTTTGGATTTTCTATTTCTGTTTTGTTTAGGGACTTTTTTTCTCTTTGCACCGTTTTTCATTTCTGGGCCCTGTTCTGTTTTCAGGGTCATGTTTCTTTAGGTTGTAATCCTTTTTTCTTTGGCTGCTTCCTACGCCTCCATTTCTTCTTGTGTCACCCCATAAGTTTTTTGTATTCCAAAAATATTATTTTTTAATATTTTGGATTATATAATCCAAAAGTCTTTTTCTAGATTCAGAATTAGTTTTCAGATTATATAATCCAGAAGTTTTTTGTTATTAGCTTCTGAATTACATAATCCGAAAGTCTTTTCTATAAATAAGATTAGTTTCCAAATTATGTAATCCATAAGCATTTTTTTTTTCAAATGTGTGATTAGCTTTCGAATTATATAATCCAGAAGTCTTTCTAAATATGAGATTGATTTTTGGATTACATAATCCATAGACTTATTTTAAAATCCAAAAAAGAGTTCTGAATTTTATAAATCTAAACAACACTTCCGGATCCAAAAACATCTTTCGAATTATGTATAAGAGTGGTAAAAAAAGGATAAAACGGTATGTTCACATTTAGTATGGTTTGGTGGAGGTGAAGAATCTTTTCTTTTTATACTGATCCAGAATCTTCAATGCAATAATACACGTTTTTCAGTTTTTTTCTTTGATGTTCTTCTTGGTTCTAGAGTCTCTTTACCCAGAAAGTTGGGTTGTTTCTTCATCTGTCTAATCTCTCTTTTGCCGAACTGTTCTTCTCTGTTTTCAGCATTCAACCCCTTGCTTGATCGTCTTTCGTATTAGCTCTAAAATTTTAATTATCTTTACTAAAAATATTGTTTTGTACCTACCTTATTGTTTTGACTTTTATTTTAATATTTAATTTAAAACATAAAATAATGTTATTTTTAACAAAGATAATTAAATTATAGAGATTTTTTCTATGTACAAGTTCGTGATATTGTATCCGAGAGTGTAAAATCAAAAGATTATGTCACTTTAGTTAAGGATCAGATATAAAATTTTATAAAAAATAAACATAAACATATTAAAATAAATAAATAATAAAATCTCAAACGATATTAACTAAAATAACATATTTATTGTAATATATATTCTAAAAAATAAATTGAGCATTGTGAACATCAATTATCTTAAAATTAAACTCTTATAATTATAAAAATTTATAATTACTAAATATATATATATATATTCATATTTTTTTAATGATCATATAAGTTACATTTATAATTAAAAATAAATATTATAAAAATATTGCACCAGACAGAAAAAAAAGTATATACATTAATCATATAAACTTGTAGACATCAAACAGAAAATTGTAGTTTCGTTCAACAAAAACAAATATGATTTTGTTTTACATTTCTAAAGTGGATTTTTTAATAAACTTATATAAACAAGTAAATTTGAAGAAAAAAAATTCAAAGATAAATAAATTATATTTTAAAAATAGTTTTATTATATATATATTTACTGAAATCTTATTTTAATGTTATATTATGTAAAACTCAGTTTATCTCGAACCTAAAACTTATTTTAATTGAGTTTTTGAAAACTTTAACTTTTTGAACTCATTTATTAGGAAAATCAGTAAAAAGAGAATTATCAAGAGGTTGATACATATCTAATATTTATTATTGCCTTTTGGTATATAAAGAAGTTGATAATTAAGATTGGTTGAAGTTTTTCATATTGGGTAATTTATTTATTTTTTTTGGTTTCAGTATGAAAAATCTAAATATGTGTTCATAATGAGAAAACTCCAATTAGATTTTATCTTTATCTAGTACGAGATATGTAAAATGACTATTTTAAGATTCTCATTTTTCTACTTTGGTTACATTAATTTTTCTAATGCCGTTGATCTTTACTGGTTCTAGTTTGATCTTGTGAGTTAGGCATCCTTATTCGAATACAGTAATGAAATCTATATTTTCACTCTTAGATTTATTTTGTAGAATAGAATTTCCTTTTTGGTGAATCTGTAGGTTAGAATTTGTTCTTGGATAGGACTTGTCTTTTGAAGGAATCTTAAGACTATTGGTTGTACTGATAAAACAAGGACTTTGCTTGTATTCTAGCGATATAAATTATTAAATTCTCTTAACTTGTTGCAAAAGTAAATTACTATAATTTTAGGTACAATTGAAAGTATTATATATATATATATATATATATTAAATTAAAATCTTTTATTGATACTAGCGGAAGCTTGCGTCTTTGTCTGTGTATCCTTCTTCTTAATCTACTCAATTTTTACGATGACAGAAATATAACATACAAGCATAATTTTGGATAAGTTGAAATTAAAAAACAAAAAATAACATGTAAAAAAAATGAATTGATTAATCAACCTTTTCTTTTCTTTTCTTCTGGTTTGAGTTTCTCTTCTTCTTCAAACTTTTCTTTTCTTCCATTGGAGGTTTTGGGATCTGAGAATGAGAATGTGATGATATTCACGTTAAGGTTGGAATTCACCTGATGGTAGATACACAAAGAATGATTATTTTACCAAATAATAGAGTCGTTTGAAATTGAGTGGAAAAAGTGATTGGAAACTAATGCTATTTTATTTGATATGTGAATTGAATGACGGTGAGAGTATGCTCTCTCTTTTAGGGGGTGACAATGTGGGCTGATTCGCCCCACATAAGTTTGTCCTGCGTTTGGCCCGTAAAATGCGGGTCGGGTTGGCTTGTCCACGCAAGGAGCGTGCTCATTTCACTAATTCATCCTGCATAAGAGGTAACACGCAAGCCTATGGGCCAGCCAGCATAAAAAAAATCAAAAAATAAAATTTCATTAATTATAAAAAAAATTATTTATACTATTGAAAAATTAAAATTTTATCCCTGTTTCAATTCATTCAATTAAGATAAAATATAAATTCAAGTATAAGGGTTGTTAGAAGACTTGATTGAAAATAATTAAAGTTTTGATTTGAATCTATCTTTTCTATATATGTATGTAAATGTATAAGAATATCTTATCAAAGTTTTTTTACAAAATATTTTAATGAATATGACTAATTTTTTAACTATCCTATTGAAATCTCTTCTTTATATTATTTTTTTTATTAACAAAATTTAAACATAAGACTTTACTTAAAACTAATTTCACTGTTACTTTTAATATTAACTTCATGGCTTAAAGGTCTGCTCCTAGATAACCTTTAAAGTCCCTTATGCTAGTTTTTTCTTTTCTGACTGGTGTCTCCATCCATTGGTTTGTATGTATTCGATTAAACACAAGTGTTTTATATATATGTTGGAAAGACTATATTTGTTCTAGTAGTGGCAAACTTCTGGAAGGAGGACTTATTTGTTTTTGTGTGATTTTGTACATGGTTGGATTACGCTTAAAGTGGTTCATATTTATTTATTTTTTATTGCTGATAAAAAAAACCAACTCCTTTAAATGATTACAATAAAACATTATTCTTCTAGTAAATTAAATTCAATTTTTTTAAAATAAAATAAAATAAATGTCATAATGTAATAATAGGTCAATGAGGTATGATTTTTTTTTTACAAAAAAAAAATGAAATAAATTTTTTTATTTATGTGGGTGAGCGGACCAATCTGTCCCGTTGTTGGCTCGCACAGACTGCGGGTTATGCGGGGCTAGCCTAAGCGAGTCAACGAACTAAATTAGTGAGTCTGCCCCGCATGTCCAGTCTCGCATTGTCATTCATACTCTCTTTCTTTCTTTATTTCTTTCTTTCCTTTACTAATTTAAAAAATTAAAAATAATTTTATTTTTTAAATAATTCATATGAAATGACAAAACATTTATTGTATTAATAAAATGATATATATTAAATAAGGGTAGAATAAAAAAAATTAAAATACCAAAAAACAGTTATAAAAAGAAATCCTCTTTAAATATATTTTTGGTTATAAAAAGAAATCCTCTTTTAAATATAAGTATAGATGAATTTTAATACTTTTAATTACAATTAATAAAAAAATTAATAATTTAGTAACATCTAAAAATGTTCTTTTACGTTGTAGTGCCATGGCCTTAACTTTGATCTGTCTGGTTTGTTTGAAATGGTATTAGGTTCTCCAATCTAAGTAGGACCTTATTTATAGCAAGATTAATACCGTGTCTTGTATATATACAGATGTGGGTGAATATTATTTATAAAAAGCAACAACATTATTCAATCATGATTTTAATAATGCATGTAGAATCTTGGAATATGGTGACCTTACATGATATTTGTGGTTTAGGTGCCCCCATTGATATAGCTAGTAATGAATGGGTTTGTTACGTAATGTTATCAAAGTTCTGTGACGTGATTTGGTTATTCGTTTTATAGAAGATATTAATGAATCTTGGAATGGTTTTGCTTCTATAATAGACAAACTTGTCCAAGAATTAATGCAAAGTTTATCCAAAATGAATATTATTCTTCATATTATTCATGCCACTTTTTATTGATGCACTTCGAAAATTTTCAAACTGAGTTTGAAAGATCATAGTTTAATTAACCTTTTGCACAAACATTATTTCATTTAATTAATTATAACGTCCCACACACAGCCTTTAAAAAAATATATTTTAAAAATCTCTTTTACAACGCAAAGTAATTTCTTTTTATATAAAAACTATTAGGCTAAGCATTACTATAGGATAAAGGCATCTTTATAACGTTGGCATTTTAAAGCTTATTCATCATTTAAACTATGTTATAAATATTATTAAATATATAAGAGTATAACAAAATACAGTCGAAGAATTATTAGATCAAAATTCATAATAACTAATTAAGAGAATATAAAACAAGGAAAACAAACATCATTTTTATAGTAAAATCATCGGTAATAAACATCTAAGAATGGAGTTCCACCAAATAAATTTAATCGAGGAATGATATAATTACTTAATTTAGTCTAAGTATATTACCTTCCTAGTATATATAAGAAAAAATAATTACATGTCCGATAAGAGCTTCTAACAATCTCTTCATCTATATTTTAAAGTTCAGCTCACAATATCAATGTTAGTTAGATTAGTTTCTTTTATGCTAATCCTCGGTAACAAAATATTATTTTGTTAATGTGACACATTATGGAACATGTTGATTATTATCTTATCCAAAATTACAGAAAAACTAATGCAATTTAATTAATAAACTAACTATAATAATCAAATTTTACTTTAAAATACTAATTTTTAATTTTACCACCTTTAGAATATTAAAAATAAGTATTTAACCTTCATTTATATCAATTAATCTCTTTAACGACTCATATTTTAAAAGGATGAATTAGATCTAGAAACGATTTGGACACATAAATTTTTGACTAAAATTGTGAGGTATGAATTGTCATTATTAATGAAATGATTGTTGATGATGATATTGGAATATAATTTGGGACTGTGGTGACTTGTATTGAGAAAAATATGATTATGATTGATGTAAAAAAGATGAAATTATCTATAAAAAGATTAATCTAATTGATTATTTTTACTTATATTTTTTATGTTAGACTTTTATTTTCATTAGTTTATCCTTACATGTCTTGTTTGTGTATAAACAATGATGATTGTATTTTGTACACAAACAAATATATATGCCCGTGCATGAATGACTTTAAAAAAAGAGTGAAAAATATTATTTTATTTTATTTCCTTTTTGTAAAATGTTTGTATATTTTAGGGTGTTACAGAAATTGTGTGAAATTATTACTTAGTTTCAAATATGTTTAATATTTGACAAACAAATTAGAAAATTTAATATTTGGAGATAGTTATTGTACCATATAGCCTAGATGATCCAAGCAATGCATATATATGGTCAAAGACACCTTATGCATGTAGGTTGAGTAGTATCTCAATTACCAAGGTTGAGATCATCTCAACAACCTAAAGTGAAGGTCTCTTAAACATTTATTTTGTAAAGAATTTGTACTTTATGACACACTAATATATGGACTAATTGTGATTTTCATGCTAGGCCCATATGCACAAGGACCCAAAACATTCTCATAAATAAGTTGACCAAAATCAAGTCAAAATACACATTTAATAACATTTATTATCCTAACTACCGAATATCAAATACTTATTTGAGGGTGAAAGACCAATAGTCAAGACCAGTTACAAATAACTTTGAAAATGTGACCTTCCTAATCATAAAACAATTTTCATAAAAACTTTGTATCTAATATTTTTGAATAAATGTGACTAAGTTGAGTTTTCTCAACATCCATTACTCACCGTAAAAGAGAGGTATTAGGATTACCCAGTTTATACTTCTCAAATAAAATTTATTTTTATTGTTTTAGTCTTTTACAAACAAGGCAGTTTTATTAGGATAATTTGTTAATTTTTTTGTTAAGATTCAATCAATTAAACAAATCCAATTAGATCGTTAGTTTTTAATTACCATTACATATAACATATGAAATTTCCAAACTGATTCTTTCTTGCGAAAACTCTTCTATTTTATAATTCACGTGATAAGCCCATGCCATGAATATTTATTTTAGTTAAAAAGGAGTATTTAAGGATGCTCAAATTCTTATAAAAAAGCTACTTATCGTAGCCCATTATAAGAGGGGTATTATATAGTTCATGCTTCTCAAACAAACTAGTTTTATTATGTCAGTTCAACTTTATGTTACATTTGGATCAGTACACACTTAATTAGATAGTTAATTTTCAGTTCCAAGTATTATACATAGCCATGAAAAAAAAATCTGAAAGTGAGTTTGTTCATCTCTACTAAAACTCTTACGTTTTGTATATAATATTTCTGGTTAAAGGAAAAATATGTTACAGAAGTATAATTAATTTATTTGATTTAATAGAAAAGAAAATGGAAAATAACTGATGATAGGAATATATCATAAGATTAATCTTTTTATTGTTTGATACTTAGAAGTTGGAACGAAATAGAAGAATAATGCAAAATACATAACACACTGGTCATTATTTATTTACCATCACATCTATTTTTTAATTATAAATATTGATGTTATTTAGATTAATATATTTTTCTTATCTTTTTACCAAACAACTTAAGAAATAATACTATTCCCCTATATGTTTTTGTTTATCTCTCTTTGATTTTCTTTTCTTCATATTTTTTTTCTTTGACCAAACACACCATGAGAAATGTAGACACTGAGAAAGAGAAAATAAAAGCGTATAATCCAAAAACTGAGAACACAAACACAGTAACACTTCCAACACACATATATGACTCATCTAAATAGAACTACATAAGACATTCCATAATTCTCAAAGCATGTACAGCTATGAAGGTAAACGATAAAAGAGGTAAACGATTAAATTATTCATACGTTACACATCTCATACATTTATAGTATTACTCCATGCATGATTGACTCAGACCTTCAAAGTTGCTTTCTCAGTTGCCTCATTAGCGTTGCCCACTGTGTGCCCTTTCATTGCCCTTTGCGCCCAATGGTACCCATATCTTGGAAACTTACGATTCCTTCCTGGCAAAGGAATTGGAAATGAACTAGATGGCATTTTTGGATGACTTTTTTGAGCCTCACCACCAACAAAACCCATCGATTCTTCCATTGTTGGAGCTACCAAAGATATGTTATGTATATATATATATATATATGAGTGGTTAATTTCTCTGTATCGTTCTCTCTCTGGTAGTTTATGCCATTTACAGAGCTTGTCAAAGATCCGCTTTTATAGATGCAGTGGAAGAAGAATAATATCATCCTTCTGCATTATTTGAGCTTCACAACGAAGTTTTCAAACATTTGCAAATATCCATCGAATAAAGTCGTACGTGTATTATTCCTCATCATCCTTTTCTGATATTTTTCCATTCCCAAATGCATGCGAATTATAATTAGTTCCACGTTTTAAGTACCAAATGACCCATTAATACACGAGTTAACGTTTTGTTTAATAAAAAAAATAAAAGAATGTCATCAAATGAAAGATATTTCATAGAAATTAAGCATTATTTATGTAAAAATGTCCGTCAATATACTTATACAAGATTTGTTCAAACATCCTACCTTTTTTTTTCAATTTACACCTACGTCGTTTTTTTGGCATGTCAATCATTATATTTATCATTAGCTAGTAGTTTCTTTCCCGGATTCTCTTTATGCTGCAGAACGACAAAAGAAAGAAAATTTTAATATAAAATGACATCTTTTATGAGGCTCAATTCCCTATCTAGCACAATTTACATTTTTATTTCCCTATCTAGCACCCTTTTGTTTTTATTTCCCTATCTAGCACTCTTTTATTTTTTATTTCCCTATCTAGCACCATTTTAAAAATAAATAAATAATAAATTATTATTTTTTTAATAATTTTAATTTTGAATGCATTAAACAATAAATATTTTTAATGTTTAAAATAATTAGAAATATAATTAATGAATAAATAAATGAGTTTTTACAAAATAAAAATAAAAAAGTAATAAATTAAAAATATTTAGTTTAAAATTATTTTTTTTTACAAATGTTACACTTATTTTGTTGTTGTTGTTTTTATTTTCTAGACTTATTTATTTTTGCATTTTTTTTCTTCTCATTTTTAAGAATTAAGTGTAACATTTGTATTAGATTTTTTAGAATTTTGCATTTAGGTAAACACTTCAATATTATTTATGTGTCCACTATTAATTAATACTAATTGACTTTGGTTTTTTTTATAAATATGTCATGTATTTTTTACTTGAAATTAACATGATTACATCATCAATAATAATCAAAATAAATAGTAATTTATGTTTATAGATTCAACTTTTATGTTGTTGTAAAGTTTAATTTTTTATTTTCTTCATTTAAAAAAATAATAATTTTAAACTAAACATTTTTAATTTATTACTTTTTTATTTTTATTTTGTAAAAACTCATTTATTTATTCATTAATTATATTTCTAATTATTTTAAACATTAAAAATATTTATTTTTTAATGCATTCAGTGTAGCATTAAGTGTAGCATTTGCATTAGTTTTTTTTTAGACTTTTGCATTTAAGGTAGACACTTCAATATTATTTATGTGTTCACTATTAATTAATACTAATTGACTTTGGTTTTTTTATAATTATGTCCTGTATTTTTTACTTGAAATTAACATGATTATATCATCAATAATAATAAAAATAAATACTAATTTATGTTTATAGATTCAACTTTTATGTTGTTGTATAGTTTAATTTTTTATTTTCTTCATTTTAAAAAAAAATTAAACTAAACATTTTTAATTTATTACTTTTTTATTTTTATTTTGTAAAAACTCATTTATTTATTCATTAATTATATTTCTAATTATTTTAAACATTAAAAATATTTATTTTTTAATGCATTCAAAATTAAAATTATTAAAAATAATAATAATTTATTATTTATTTATTTATTTTTAAAATGGTGCTAGATAGGGAAATAAAAAATAAAAGAGTGCTAGATAGGGAAATAAAAACAAAAGGATGTTAGATAGGAAAATAAAAACAAAAGGGTGCTAGATAGGGAAATAAAGATGTAAATGGTGTAGATAGGGAATTGAGCCATTTTATGAAGTAAAGAAAAATAAAAAAAGTAATATTATAAAAATATATATAATTATGACAATATGTACTTTATTCTTTAAGTTTGGTGTGAAAGGATATTTTTTATTCTCGAAAGAATAATTGTTTTTTTCGAAAGAATAATTGTTTTTAGTTTTTTAAAATCCGTCTTGGATTCGTGATGACTCATTTCGACTTTTCCGTAGGAATTATTTTCTTTTCCATCTCATTTTTTTTATCTTTCTCCTCATTTCATATTATATTATATTTGTCATTTTTCTGTATTCTTAATTTATTTTTATACTTTAATCACTATTTTCCTCAAGATTTTATCTATCTTTTTCCACCGATACTATATCATATCAAGGTGACTGCATTAAACCTTACCCCAAATAGATAAATCTTATGTTAACAATTTGAGTGAAAAAATTAACACTCATAAGATATGTTTCTTTGTAGTAAGCATATTATCCCACTCATCTCTATGATGTTTTTCCTCTTTCTCAAACTATAATTTTCAATTCAAGGACTAACAACACCATGCTACTGGTGAAACAAAGATGTGGCAGGAGTAATATTTATCCTTGAATCATAACATTTGTTTTTGGTGTCGTGGCTTTAGAAAGTCAAATTCTCTTGGAAGTAGAAAGGATTAACAAAGTTTTTTCACAATCATGTCGTCCCAACCCATTTTTTAAATTTATAACATGGGCCAGACTCACACAATAACATTTTTATCCATTACCATGTCACACTCTTTTAATGCAATAACTCTTTTACTGATTAGATTTTTGTTTGGACTCTCTCTCTCTATCTATCTCTCTCTCTCTCTCTCTCTATATATATATATATATATATTTTCATCTTAACTATAATTAATAATAAACTTATTGAAGGAAATAATAAGATTACAAAATTAAATATATTTATTGGGTTAGATTAACTAATAACTCAATCGGTTCAATTTATTTGTAATTAGGTTAAACTTGATTCAACAAACTAACTCATTTTTATACTGGTTTGATAATAGTCACTCTAAAACTCACTCTCATGCTTGTGTTTTATTTTATTTTTTATGTGAAACTTGTCTACTTGTCTTTTCAATTGATGTTTTACTTATTTATTTTCTTTCTTTCTTTCTTAATCTATTAATGTAAAACTGATTTTTTTTCACTTAAAAATCATTAAGCTCTGTTTCATTTCCTTAGTCATTTTCTCTCCATGGCATGCCCTATTCAAATAAATTGTACGATCCAATATGTGGGCTGACCATGTTTTGAATCCAATTTTTGTGAATTTTAACCATAATTTTTGTTTGCATTATTGAAGTAAATTAGTTGAGTTTTTTATACATTAATTAGTGGAGTGTAATCCCTTATACATCCTTGCTTCTGCATTGTGCCAATAGTACTCATATCTCGTTTTGTTTTCAACCAATGGGGAAGACATGTTGGTTAGTCCCATAGCTAAGGTTATTGACTCACATACTGAATCAGTAATCCATTTCAAAAATATATGTTGTTTTTTTATATACATATATGCATCAGGGTCTTTTCATTTTAATTTTAATAATATTATTTAATGATGCTTCTTTCAAATATAAACTTAAATAAAAAAGTTGGTTTTTGAAGTATAATCCAATGAAATTACATCATAAAATATTAATATAAATAAATTTTATTTTTCTTAAAAATTAAGTAAGTTGTACCACAGTTATTATAATTTTCACATTGTATTAAATTTTCTCTGCGATTCATTATAAAAATATTATTAAATAAATTTCTTGAGGATTTTGTAAAATCTTACGAAATATTTGTAAGAAAAGTCTCACTATAAATGAATTAGATTTCATAAATCTAAATAAAAAATATAAATAAATTGAATCAAAATTAAAATAATTTTTTAAATAAAAATCAGCAACGAATCTTGAAAAATTATAAAAAATCACCAAAAACAAATTTCGGAAAAATTGATATCTGGTGTTATTAAAGATAATTACCAAAAACAGTTATTTGTGGCTGCTGGGATTCGAGCCCAGGTCTCCACGGCCACAACGTGGAATTCTCACCACTAAACTACAGCCACCATGTTTGTTGTAAAGCTATAATAATTTTGTAATAAAGTTAATAAATGCTAATTTATCTGATTATGCCACCAATTGAATTTTTGACATTCAAACATACATAGTTTAATATCTTCCCTTGTATTGAAAAAGATTGATACCTCAATAGTTTGATCCTTGGGTTTGGGGGTCTATTGTCTTGTAGATGTTGCGCACTTGTTTTTCCTTTTTCATTTCACATTATCAACTTCTTGTCACAGCTTGATCACTTAATTGATTTGTCAACAAAAGTCTTCCTCAAAATTATTGTCTGAGCTGAGATGATCCATGTTGATGCATGCAAAACAAATTGTCACCACAAACACCACCCGTGTGATTTGATAATCAGACCCCTCTGGATATTTCCACACAGATTTTATTGTTTTTGAAAGATTGATTATTTCGAGTTTATTCTAATACATCTTTCTTTTCACCAAATGGGAAGCGATGATTCAAACTAGTAAATCAAGAAAAAAGTTACAGTAATGAACAACAGTAAAAAGAAAACTAAAGATTTGTTATTGATATAATAATATAGCAAAATATCTCAAACTGCTTCTGTAATTGGTAGTAAACAGAGGTGAATAGCATGAAATCTGCACCTGACATAATACAAACATTGATTTAGGATAGTATGAAACTACAAACCTTTACCAGCAAGAAGACTTTAGATTGTTGCAGCAAGAAATCCTTGACTTTACCAAAATCAGTCTTGGACCAATTTTAAAAGCCTTGTTGATCTAGCCATCAAAGGAATTTCCAGACAGAAACCGAATTAATTGGTGTTCCTTTCCATCCAACAAGGAGGCACTGCCCATTCTTGTCAAACGTGCAAAAACTTCCACAAGGAAATCTTTTACTCACTAAATCTGCTTGGTATAAAGACAAAGTGCTCAGTTCTTTCTCCACCATTCCAAAGCGGGAGAAGAAGGCCCTCCACACATCAATCTTCACATTCCTAGTCTTTCTTTCTGCTCCTTCTGTGGCCACAATGTTCCTGATTCCATGATTGAAGTATACTGATTCCATAATCATTCGGTTCTTGTCATTCCCCTTCATGCAAACGTCAAGACAATCAAAGAATGCACTGAAGAAGAAAAGAGCCTCAATGAAACGGTTTATAAAAGATGTGGAGTTGTGATTTGCCTCAATTTCAGCTACTACCATCACATTAGGATTCAAGGTTCTGATCACTCTCATGATGGCTTCAAGCTGGTCTGATTGTTGAATCTTGGTTCTAAGTGCATACGGTGAATAAACAGCAAGTGCTTCCTCGGGATCAATCTCAAAAAGATCTTCTCTGAGATGTAATAGGTCTGGTACCATGACAATGTTGAAAGAGAAGGGTATGTTCAAACCTTGAGCAAAATCCTTCAATCTCTTACCAGTGTCCTCTACAATATGTCTAGTGGTTCCACTTTCAATAGCGGTAATCTTTAGAAGCTCAATTGGACATTGGTGTCTTGACTCCAGGGCTTGCATTAGGATAGCCCATTGGCCACCCTTTCTGATTTCAAGATCAATAACATGAATCTTCTTTGCTTCAGCCACATCTTCTATTATAGCTTGAACTGCAGTGAACACTGAAATTTGACTAAAGGGAAGCTCTTCACAAAATGCAACAATAGTGGGGTTTAGTTCCTTGGCTGCCTCTTCAGGATCAAATGACTGATCCTTTTGCAAATCCTTGGATGATCCTCTTCCTGTTTCTCTATCTATCCTTTGGAGAAGTGCTTCAACAAAATAATGAACAATTCTCTTAACGGGGCTCCCAGTTTTGCTTGACAATGATTCACAATGACTTAGCAACTTGCTTGCACGTTCAAATTGTTGATGACCCACTTTCTCAGCAGAAGCCAAGAGGGACTCAGCTAGAGCCACATCCTCTTTCTCCTCATCAGAGAGTCCAGAGAAGGAAAAACCATAAGGGTGAGTTTCCAAGAAAGGCAAAGGTTCTGACTCTGAAGATGATGATTGAATGAACCTTGTTCCTGCTATCCTCATGACATCTTCAGTTGAGAGCCTTCTCAAAACAAATTCATTTGTGGCCACAGAATCAACTACTGGCTGGAGGGATTTGCCTTCATTGGACAACCTCTTGAAGCCCTTGCCATAGTTCTTCAAGATCTCAAGTGAGGCTAAAGGGATAGTTGAGTGTGGCTCATCCTTTGTTGTGCCACACAATGGAACCGTGGTTGGATATTGTGCATCAAATTGGAGTGGTGGAGAGACCATGTCAAACTGAAGGATGTCATCCAAATGCCCATAATCATGGTATGATTGTTGCTGGTGGTACTTTTCTTGATTAGTAGATAAAAGGTTTCCTTCTTGTGATGAATAATCTGGGGAAAACTCAAAATTAGAGTAAAATGGGTCTACTCCCCCATAAACTCTATGATCTTCTGCTCCAGAAAATTGTACCTTGTATACTTCATTCAGTTCCTCAGTGCCCCAGAAAATATCATTGGATGAACTAGAATTTTCATCCACTGTACTGAAACTAACACGGTACAAGTCTTCCATAACAAACTGTCACTAGTTTTGCTTCAGTATTATCAGATTCATACTAGGTTCCTTGAGTAACCCTTATTGATAAAGTAATTAACCCATTGATAAAGTAATTAAGGATATCGTTTCTGATTATTTTTTATGCAAAATTGATTCATTCTAATGCTAAATCCGTCCATTACGGTTAACATTAATGTTGTCACCATAATGTGCCGATGTCATCAAGGTGGCCTGCAAACAGAATGCCAGTGAATTGATTAAATTTCAATAAATTGGGCGTTTTTTAATATATATTTTTTAATCTTTTTCATGATCTAGACGAATTCTGTGTCGAAATTTTTCTAGAAGGTGAGTCGGAAAAAGATGGCGTAAGCAATGATAAAAAAATAAAAATGCGTAAGTAACTTCAGAAGATATTATGATCTTTTATTTATTTTGGGAATTCTATTTATTTAAAAAATCAAGCATTTGGCTAAGTAAATAAAAAATGAGAAAGCAATTATCGTAGGACAAAATTACAAAAGAGAAACAACAAATAAAATGTAAGATATAGTTCACGACTAGGCCCTCAACCATGTGCTTCAGCTCATCGTGTTTTGTACTGATCGAGAATGTTATGTTTTTTTATTTATTTAATCATGGCAACTCAGTTTTTCTGTGATGTTAAATTGATGTATAAAATAAATAATAAATAAGTATGATTATTTCAAGGATAGTCTAGGAGCTATATTTTAGGAAGTGTTTAACAACAAATCAATGAACTTTAAGTATCTGTTTGATATTAATATAGGGTCGAATAGAATTGAATTTTAGGAGATGAGAGAGAGAAGAGATTCTATTGAAGTGTTTTTTTTTAGAAGTTCATTATTTTATTTTATTTTTGCAAAGCTCGACTATTAATTTGATGTTGAATGATTATTGTTTTCCATTATTTGTTTATCATTAATGCTAACCAATAGTAAAACCTTAAAAGGGAAAATTATTTCTTAAATAGTGTTATTAATACTTTTTCTATCATTTATTATGTACCCCTCAAGTAATTTTTAGTAAAAGGTTTATTAAATATATAAACTGCACTATAAGTGATGTGGGATTTTCAAATGCTTCTCTTCTACAAATACCTGCTGATATAGACAATTAACAAGATTATTTATAAGCTCTCATGTTATATTAGATTTCGACTTAAATTTAATTGATATTAAATGAAATTGTTCAATAAATATATAATTTTCACTCCAAATTTTGAAGCAGTCAATGTGCTAATTCCAAACATTTTTAACAATATTTTGCCTTCAACAAAGTTATGGTTTTTATGTCATTTTGTGATGGAAAAAAGTTAGATAAAATGATTTTGTTTCGAACTCAAGTTCCTATTTTTTGTTATTTTCAATTTAATTATTAAGTAATACAGTTTATATTATTTTTTATTAAGATTATACAGTTATGAAATTGCGTATAGATGTTATTGTAGACCATTTAAAAATTATTATTGCTTATTAGAAAAGCTATTGAAAATGTATTTTATATTTGATTTGAACTCCAACAAAAATGAATTTGTTGGTGAAATGAATATAGACTTAAACTTCATAAAATTAAAAATAGTATGATTCATGAATTTTATTTTTGCTAAAAAAAACAATGATGAGATCACAGACATCATTTTAAGATTAATTATTTTTGTGATTTTTTTATTCATTTTGTATATACATGACTGTAATTTTTTTTTATCAAGATCTTGTTTGAACAATTTTAGAATATGAAATCACTTACAACGTAGCTACTCTTCTACTTGAATTTGAATAATTGAAAATTTTAAAAGATGATGAATCGAGAAAAAAGATTTCCATGAATTTGAAATAAGTTTAAGTTTAGGTGAGCATTAATTTGTTATTGGTTGGTATTGAAAAAACATATTTGATTCAAAATGTTTTAGAAAAATTATTCTTTATAAATGCATATGGGGTGTTTTTTCCTCCACCCTATCAAAACGTTTTATCCCTAAATTTTTCAATTTTTGAAAAAACTATTTTATCCTTTTTTTTAAATATTTACAGATTATTTTTTCTAGAAGCTTTTAAAACATTATTTTTCAGAATTCATGAAGTGTAATCCAGAAAATAAGAAATTGAATTTCTGAAAAAATATTTTCTGAAAATGATTTCAGAATAAATTTTACAGAACATATATAATAGACTGTACTTTTTACAATAACTTTTAAGGAATGTATTTTAGAATAAAATTTTAAAATAATAACAAATTAGATGAGTTATTTTGGTGATTTCACATATTTCATTATTTCATGGGTTCATAACTAGACACCCATGCATATTATCTTTAGTGAACATTATTAGGCCCAATGTTGATACATCGCTTTAGTGACCCAAAATGCTTTAATAGCCAACGTATATTTCACACATGCACCAGTTAAATATTCTCTTGAAAACCCACATATTCTTGTACAAGGCATGATCCTGCTATTGGCTTCATTCTTTATTTAGATTTGCCTCTAAAAGTTCAGGATGATGTAAATATGAGTAATGCGTAGGTGTAAGAAGCGGAGTAACGCAGAGCGCACTACACTGCGCAATAACTAAGAAAAGGCTCAACTACGCTATGGACAGAATGTCGACATACTATACTCATAAAGTTATCAGAGTTATGAAACATTCATGTTTTGGATCTTCATTTTTGGATGTTTATAAATATTTCATGCCCTTTCCCACCTGATAATTAAAGTGTATTGTCTCTTTCATAAGATTATTTTCTGTTGTTTTGTTGGTCTTATTAACGCTTTTACTTTTTTTCTGGGGGAGAAGCAAATCTCAGTGAAGACAAATGACAACAAAAATGAGAAAAAAATAGTTGTCTATGCTTCAGTGTATCTTATTTTGTTTTAGAATGGTTTGGTTGTCACACTCTTGCTCAATTCGTCATTGGAACATGAACCCAAATGAATTTTAGACATTGCGGTGTATGCTACTGATTTTACATGCCAATAAATATATCTGAAGGTGTGCTATAAAAAATTCTGCAAATTATTATCGAAAATCAAACCATGGTAACCTTTTTTGTACCTTCCCATCACCTTTTTTTGGAATTCTAAGTGCTTACATTATTCTAATGTTATTCAGAAATTCAGTGAAAAATGTTGCATAATGTTGCCATATCTATGTCCTATCTCCTAGCTCCTAGCTCCTCTATCGTTATTTTCACAATTAGTGACGGAGCTGATATGAGAATGCATGTGGGTGTCATAACGCATAACTTGGAAAAGACCACAGGTCTTCCTGAATCCTACACTTTAAGTCCATCGTCAATCACTCATTTCAGACGATTTTTGACGTATAGAACAGTGATTTTGTCTTTTCCTTTTCGGATGCTCGATAAGCAAGAGTAGCTTTCTTAGGTGACTTTGTCTTGAATGTAGTGCCGCACTGCCTCATGCACTTGACCATTATTTAATTAAGAGATAAACTGCAAGTGGGGATATTACATCAAGTTGCACCAAAAGTGGCCATCAAGCAATGGTATATAATACCCTCTAAAAACTAAAGAGAACACAGTCTTGGAGAGTGCACTTATAAATTAGCATTGAAGGCTGTTGTGAAACTGGAATTCAGGGTGAGGAGCTTGCAAAAGTCCTTGCGATCACTCATTCCTAGTGTCCTTGTCCTACCTCTGTTGTTTAATCAATCATACAACAATGGAGAACCAACAGGAAGTGATGGTTGTAGGAAAGGTATGTGAAATCTATGAAAAAATCTCCAAACTAGGAGACCTCAGCCCTTCCAGCCATGTCAACAACCTCTTCACCCAACTTGTCACCATTTGCACCACCCCATGTCAAATAGATGTTTCTCAGCTGAGTGAACAGGTTAGAGAAACCATAGCAAAGCTAATTAGACTTTGTGGGAAAGCGGAGGGGCTTCTTGAGAATCACTACTCAACCCTCATAGGATCACAAGAGAACCCTTTAAACCACATGAAACTCTTCCCCTACTACTCTAATTACCTCAAACTAAGTCACTTGGAGTTCACCATGCTCACCACACACTGCACCCAAGTCCCCTCCCAACTCGCCTTTGTGGGCTCAGGTCCCCTTCCTCTCACCTCAATCATGTTGGCCACCCATTACCTCAGAGAGACATGCTTCCACAACTACGACATGGATCCTTTGGCCAATGCCAAGGCTCATGGCTTGGTCTCTTCGGACCCTGACTTGTCAAAGAGAATGTTCTTCCACACCAATGACATTCTAAACGTGTCAAATGGCCTCAAGGACTATAACGTGGTCTTCTTGGCAGCACTTGTGGGCATGGACCATAAGGAGAAAGCAGAAGTCATCAAGCACCTAGCCAAGTTCATGGCCCCAGGAGCTATTTTGTTGTTGAGGAGTGCACATGGTGCTAGAGCCTTCCTCTACCCGGTGGTTGATCCTTCTTCTGATCTCAAAGGTTTTGAAGTTCTCTCGGTTTTTCACCCCACTGATGAGGTTATTAACTCAGTTATTGTGGCACGCAAGCATTTGGTGAATCAAGGGACTTATTCAGCAGTGTTGGCTAGCAAATGCTCTGGAGTTGAAGGGTTTAATCCCTTCAACCATGGGAACGTTATTGAGGAGTTGACAGTTGAGGATCAAGCTTGAGGGGACATGGTGACTCCATTTGTGTCTTCCATCATAAAACATGATCTTCTCTTAACATATCATGTAATATTACAATATGACTGCATTAGCCCTTATTATTAAACAAGAAATGTATCACCACTATAACATTATTGTTGTTTTGGATAATAAAACCTGTTCTGTTAACATCTTACCTGTTCCTCCACTCACAAAGCTTAACTACTTTTGTCTCATTGCAAGTTTTTGGATGATAATCTCTGCTGGAAACTGATCTCACTATTTTTTATGCAGTCCTTTTCTTTCTTCTAATGCATTCATTCACAAAATTTGAATTAAGATTCACTCAAATTATAATTTATTTAATTAACATTTTTTTAGTTTTCCTCCCTTTAAAACAGAGATAAACACACCCCCTAAAATGTTTTATGATTATGAAAAATAAAAGATAGATGATAATAAAGGATATTTAACGATTTCAAATTTTTTTAAACATGAATAATTATATTATTTAATTTATAAGTGAAGACTTTTTGAATAGGTTCTAACAATTTTATTTATTTATTTTAATCTCTTAAAATATATTAATAGATACTAATTAGAATTTACATTAACATGTTTTTCCGTTTACATAACTAAAACTTAAAAAATATAGAGAAAAATAAATTAACTAATTAAAAAATCGAAATGCAAAATCATCCAACTTATACTAGTAAAAAATTATAAAAAATAAAATTAATTGTAAAATAATAAAACTAAATTAAATAACTGCTTTAACAAACAGCACTTAAATTTATAGGGTATTATACAAAATAAAAACTCAACGATTCATTTACATTGGATTTAAATGAATATAAAGCCTAACTGCTTAAGCTTAGGGATATTGTCGTCACTGCATTTTTTACACTTTTTGTAATTTTGCTACTGAATTTTCAATTTTACAATTTTTACTATATAAATTATACATATTTTACATTTCTATTAGTTGACTGTTAATCTGTTATTGACTGATTTGACTATTAAATTAGAAAGGACTTAACAAGGTCACTGATGTAAGAAACTTCTAGTTCAAGGTTAAATGTAAATTATATATATATATATATATATATATATATATATATATAGTTCGACTTGTATCTTCTGTCATTGAACTTTTATTATTGTGCGAATATTATCATCTTATTTTTATTTTCATAATTTTTATTATGAATTTTTCAACTTTTTTGAAATTTTTACTATTTAGTTTTTATAATTTCAGAAATTTTATCATAAGAACTTCAAAATTATATAATACAAGTATTACTTTTTCATTAATTTATGTAAAAAAATTAACAATATGTAATGATGTAACCAAACTAATATCAATGTTTAAGGTATTTATTAGTCATTTTATCACACGATTAATAAAGTGACTTCTAATTTATAAAAAACATGTGTATAATTTTAAAATTTAAATGATAAAATTTCAAAATTAAAAACTTATTGATAAAATTTATAAAATTAAAAATTCAATAATAACACTCACAAAAATATAAAACAATAATAAAATATATAATTTAAAATGTAATACATATCCATATATACTTAATGGAGGATAATATACAGCTGACTAGTAAATTGGAAACCCATTATTACATGGCTAATAAAATGAGTATAATTTCAAAATTCATATACTAAAATTCGTAATATTAAAACTTCAATAAAAATTTGTCAAATATAAAAGATTAAAAATAAAATAAAATTGGTCTTTCGATGATCTCAATAATAAACCCAAAGTTCGAAAATTAGTTATATATAAATTAATTTTTTAAATAAAAGGAGTTTTAATATGAGTACAAATATTAAATTAAGGCTAATACTTTTTAATTTTGAAAAGATATATTTTACTATATTTTTTTATTATAATTTTCTTTTATTGGACAACAGCATCATGGAAGTGGATCCACCAATCATAATAAATACAAGAAGTCGAAATAATGGTTTGGTCGTATTGAAAAGAAAAAGAAAATTAAATTAAAAACAGTTTCTGAAAGTATTTATTTTTTTCGATAAAAAAATATATAAGGACAAGATATGATGTTATTAGGACCTAGGAGGGTAAAAGAAAGATTACGTTAGAAAAATGAAAAATTGAAGTTGCTGTGAAATAAATGCGAAAAGAAAGGGAGATACGAGAAATGTTGAATTAAGGAAGGAAGGATTGAATAATAGAGAGACACGTATCTGAGAGCGTGTCAATCCCAGAGAAACTCAACCGATCCATCTTCCCCTGTTTCCCTTTCCCTCTATTTTTTCACCTTCTTCTTCTTCTTCTTCTTCTTCTTCTTTTTTATTTCCGTTCAACCATAATCACTCCTAGCTTTCACAGCCTACAATGGCCGACAAGTACAACCTCAAGAACCCCGCCGTCAAGCGGATCCTCCAGGAGGTCAAGGAGATGCACTCCAACCCCTCCGACGATTTCATGAGCCTCCCTCTCGAGGTTCCGTTTTTCTTTCTCCTTAGGTCATCTCCGTCATATGTGCCTTGTATGCTTTCGTTTCGCCACGTTGTGACGAAGGATTTGTGTGAGATCGCGGTGTTGTGCGTGTGGTTCGATGGGATTTGTTGTGGTGCGTGGCGATAAATTGTGAATTTTTTGTTGTTGGGTGATTGTGCTTGTTTTGGGAAATTCCTTTGTTTGGTGTTTGGATTGGGCAATTTATGATTTTTAAAAATTATGATGGAATTTTGTGGAAGTTGTGTTATTGGGTGTTTTATGTTTTAGGGGTTTGATTTATAGAGTATTCTGAATTCTTTGCAATTTTTAACATTGTATAAAGATTGTATAAAGATGTGAGCTTGAATCTTTCGTTGTCAATTTGAGAACTTTGTTATAATTGTTGGATAATCTGTAACTATAAGCATTCTTCGTGTCTTGATACTTGTTGTAACCGTGGTGAGTATCGCCCAAACTTCTCAAATTTTTTGAAAAAAAAAACTTGTGGATGTGGGTCTCAATTTTTACGCTGATATCACTAAATCTCTAAGAGTGTTCCTTACTTGCTTATCTTTAACTTGTTACTTACTGGTTTGAAACTTGTAATTTGATTCTTGTGTATTACTTTTGTTTTTATTGTCATATCTTTCTTTGGTAGCTTCAGTGTAGTGATTGTTTTCAGGAAAATATATTTGAGTGGCAATTTGCGATTAGAGGGCCTCGTGATACTGAATTTGAGGGTGGTATTTATCATGGACGGATCCAGCTTCCTTCAGAGTATCCATTCAAACCTCCTTCGTTTATGTTGTTGACAGTGAGATGATGCTCCCTTCCTCCTGAATACATTCTTTTTTAATTTGTGTATCCTTTTGTGTGATTCTGTTTCATGGACTGTCTTTTTATGTTTGAAATACTGAAGAAAGATCAATCCCTACTTGCTTACAAAGTTAACTTTTATGCTGTCAGCCAAATGGTCGTTTCGAGACTCAAACCAAGATTTGCTTGAGCATTTCAAATCATCACCCTGAGCATTGGCAACCATCATGGAGCGGTAAGTAACATTCCTGTTTCTGGTTTACTATTTTTGCAAGCTATATGTTGAGCTCTTGGGTCATTTTCTCATAAATATCTTGTATCTCTCCATTCAGATTATACAAGATTATAACTGTTTAGTTGTTGATCTGCAGTTGTAAAACTTCCTGATTTATTTGACTATGTCCTTTAAGTTTTCCATTATTATTATTGTCTTCCAAGGTAGGAGCATACTATGCTTTGGGACATAACATGACCTTCTCTAGATAAAAGTTGGCTTAGCATTGATTCCCATGTCTTAGATCATCACTTTGGTTTGTAAAACAATTACAGATACAACCAGAAAAACAATGATCAAACTACGTAGTTGCATTTTAATGCTTTTGTAGTTTGCAGAACTGGAATGGGAATGTATCTCTGTTGTTTTCATCATTCTTCTTTAATTCATTAGCCACGCTTTTTGTACATCTTAAATGCATTATCTTTATGACAATACAGGGTGAGACCTGTTAATTCCTTTGATGGTAAAAGGCCCCATTTTAATTGATGTAAATTTCTTTTGGCAGTGAGGACTGCTCTAGTTGCACTGATTGCTTTCATGCCAACGAACCCAAATGGTGCATTGGGATCTTTAGACTACAAGAAAGAAGAGAGGCGTACCCTGGCTGTAAAATCTCGTGAAGCTCCTCCTAAATTTGGAACTCCTGAACGTCAAAAGCTGATCGATGAGGTAAAATGTTGCTTATTGGTTTCTTCTCAGTTTGTGTTTTCTGTAATGTATTGGGCTGCTGATTGTACTTGTTTATCCCAGATACACGAGTACATGCTAAGCAAGGCACCCCCAGTTCCTCAACCAAGCGCCACAGAGGCTTCCGAAGAGCACCCCAGAAATGAGGAAGCTGAGGCCCTGGTTGATTCACCTAATCGTGAGTCTTTACCAGCTGGAGAAAGGATTCCAGATCAAGAAGGTGATGGAATTCTTGAAGAACAAGAAGTTCTTGCAAATCCTAACCCTGCTGGAGTTGAAGTTTCGGGGGAGATTCAATCAAATGTTTCAAGGAATGAGCTGCCCCAAAAGTCAGATACAACTGCAAGGGTTCACAATACCAAGCCAGAGACAAGGGTCCAGAAACCTGATGATAGGCTGTTCACATTGGCAGCTATCGGACTCGTTATTGCTATTGTAGTCCTTTTGCTCAAAAAGTTCATCAAGTCTACCGAACATGGGGCACTTTTCTCCAATGGATCTTGAGACATTTCTGTTGCTGATGTTGGTTTCAGATATTAAACTTCTTAGCCTTACGCAGTGAATACAAATATAGAGCTCTCTAATCTCTAAAGTCAGAGGTGGTTTTATTTATTTATTTTTTATTATATTCTCTTTGTAATTATGGTAATATAGGTGTGCTCCTGCGATAAATTGTGAAGGAGCACGCCCTTTTATCACGTGGAGTGAGCTATTATTGCCGTGTAACTTATTTATGTATCGACTGAAATTTATCATCAGTGCCTAGTTAGCCTAAATCTGATTATGCCCCTGTAGGTTTGTCATCGTCTTCTCTACCCATTCAATGTTCTTTCACCAATTATTTTTATACATGTGAAGTATATTTCGTTTTATCAAATGTCAATTCTTGCTACAAAATGTGGCTCACCATTTCTAGTGAGATTTCTTTTAATTACATCGAAGTTGAAATATTCAGATAATGTTGGTAATTCTTTACTCTTTGATTATAGGAAGTGATTTTTTTAAACAAATTCATTCAGAGTACCTTCTTTCTTAATTTTTTTTTTGTATTTGAATATTTAAGCTTAGTAACTATAATTGATCTATCAATAAACAAAAATAAATAATATTTACATTCTTGTGAATAAGATTAGTCTCTACTATAAACCCAAATAAAATTAGTCTCTAATAAAGAAATTAGTTTCAAGTATTATAGACTATAGAAATTAGAGTTTCAGATAAAAAAAACTATTAAGTTATTTCATTTTTCTTCTCTCCATATAAATCAATCTCTATAAACTAAGTAAGCAAAGAGGTTTCTAACTATCTTCAGACACCTCCTACATAAAATATGAATACTTGCACCTCTTCAAAAACTTAAGCAGACTAAGATGCTAGAGAACCCCCAACCTCTAACTTAGTAAGCGAAGAGACTTAATAACCATCTTCAAACACCTCCTATAAGAAATGTCCGAATACTTATAAACTTGAACAAAGTATAGAACAGTATATATATATTTAAAGGATTTTTTTTTTTTTTTGCAAATATTTTTATAAGAGATTTTTTTTTAGTGTTTTATAAACTAAAATTAGTATGGTTAAAAAACACATTTTGAAAGAACTAGTAGAAATTAAAAATTAATTTAAGCATAAAATAATTTTAGTTTATAAAAAAATATTTTTGAAGGATTTTATTGAAATATTTTTGACAAAAGTGATTATTTTTTAATTAAAAAATTCTTATTCTAATAAACGTTTACTTAATTGTTTAAAATTTAAAAAAAAACTATTTTTTTTATAAACTGTTAAGAATATTTTATTAAATAAACTGATAGAAATACTCCATTTTATTTATTTTTTACTCATTAGAAAAAACTGGCGTTGATGTTAATGGTAAATATACCTGGCTTCAGTAACATCATTTCTTATGTTAATGTGACTTACCTCCTAATTTATCAGATAGTAATATCTCATGCATATCAATCTTTTATTCTTTGTGGAACCATCTTTCACTCCTTGTGAAGTGATCCTTCATTTTAAAGTTCATGTACTTCTCCTTCACTCTCATATTTTTCTTTTAAGTGTTTCCGATATATGTTTGATTTTTATTATTACCTTTTGGTGTTTTTTCAACTCTCTTTTGTAAGTTAATTTCGAATTAAATTCATATTTTGTTATTGTATGATACTTGAGGGTTCTTTGCTCTTTTGATATTTTGATAAAAAGTTGTTATAATTTAATTTAGATCTTTCTATTATATCTAAATATAAATCAAAAAAAATTTCTTTGTACCACTTAATATTATTGTTTGGATAACACTTGTTGTTTGTTTTCGAGTTGTCATTATTTTTAATTTGATCAAATTCAGTTAGTCAAATTAGAGTAATTCTTTTAATTCCAAAATCATGGAATATAGAGATTAATTTGTTGCAGAACTATGATATACGTTTTAACCTAATTTAAATATGTTATATCTTTCTATTGAGAAAATTTCTCTCGTTTTTCTCGTGTAAATTTTGTTTGACAGAAAATAATAGTAGTAGAATTGCTATAGTTTTAATATCATGTTTATATATATATATATATATATATATATATATATATATATATTCTTTAAAATAATTGATAAAATTGATTATATGATATAATACACAATAATGATATATTGATAATTACTCCAATATACGTGATAATATAAAGAAATAGTATTTTCGTCATTTATTTATGTAAAAAAATAAAATTTTAAATGGGATTATATATAATTTATGACTGATGATATAAAGAAAGAGATTTTCATAATTTCATCCAAAAATTGAAATTTTAAACAGAGAGAAAAATAGGATTGTAGAATGGTACAATTTATCGACATATCATTTTCCTATAATAAAAGATAAATTATAATATTTTGTTAAATTGTACAATACATAAATAAATCTTATTAATTTTGAATTATAAACTAAATTTTTTGATTTCCTGTCACCTGGTTAATTCACTGGACCATAAACACGAACTTCTTCTGTGCAACAATTGAGAGATAAGATGATAAATCGTTGACTATTTATTACCATCCAAAGATTATACATTCAAGGTTTAGAAAAGCGAAAACAAAATTCAGCTAATGATATAATGATATGTAAAAAATATATTCATTTGACATTTTTGTAAAAGAGAATTCTGAATCCCTAATTAAAAAAAATCAAGGAAAACATAGGATGGTGATTACCTTTTTAAACCGACTATGCATGTTCTCCTTATTTATCTCTTTGTACATTATACAGGTATATGAGATAAATTTATCTATAAATTGTTTTAAGATAAATAAAATAAAATAATTTTCTTATAAATGATTTTGATATAAGATTTTCCTAAAGACAATTTACAATAGACGAGAAGTGTGAATGAATGGGTGATAGATCCATTCCATAAAACAAAAATTGATTGTTTGTTTGTTCATAGTTGATGCTTACGAAGTGAAGCTTTATTTACAAGGATACTATAATCTATATCTATATAATATATCACAGACACCAATGCCCTAGGCTCACTCATTGCAAACAGAAACCCCTTCTAAGAGGGAATCATGGAAGCAATGGAGAGACAGTTGCTGGCTGTTATGCCAGCCATGCCTTCAGAATTGCCCTTAGGCAAGGCCACCTTCAGGTCCTGGAAGCTGCTCTCGCAGGCGGAGACATCCGCCACCACGGAGCTCAGCATGATGGTCACGGTCCCGATATTGTGGGAGGAGAGGGCCTTCGTGGCATGATGCAGACTCTGGATGGCGTTGCTGTACTGATCCTTGCATCCGGTGAGGGCGTTGGCCATATCCGGCGAGGATTTCATGTGTTTGGTGACGACGTAGCTGGTGAAGTTCACCTGCAAGGAGCAGGCCTTGATGGCGGCTTCCAGGACGTTCTTGACGTCGAATTTTTTCTTGAGGAAGGGCACCACGGTGGAGAGGCAATCATCGGGGTAGTCCGTGTGGGAGCATATCTTCTTCACCGATTCGCTGTCGTCCTTGTCGAACTTGTTGAGCTTGGTTATCGTCTTGCTGCCGCGTAACGACCCCTTATGGATTTCCGCGAAGAACGAGGTGAAGCCCAAGTTGAGTTGGCCGCCGCCGCCGCCACCCCCGCTGCGACCCCCACTGCCATCCACACCAAATTGGCCATCCTCGGTCGGTACCGGTTCCTCGGTGTTGGAGAACTCCGTGGGAGGGAAAGAGAATGGCGGGTCTGCCGCTGATGGCGGGTCTGCTGATGGCGGAGACTTGGGGGAGTGATGAGGTGGAGACTTGGGAGAGTGATGAGGTGGAGACTTGGGGGAGTGATGAGGTGGAGACTTGGGGGAGTGATGAGGAGGAGACTTGGGGGAGTGATGAGGTGGAGATTTGGGGGAGTGATGAGGTGGAGACTCCGGCGACTCTTCAGCGCTGGGTGGGACGTGCGAGGTGCATACTGCAAAGCATAGGACGAGGCTTGCGGTGAAGAGGGTTATGCAGTTGATGTTGAGTTTCATTGTTTTTTGGTTTTGTTTTGTTTTTTTTTTCTGTTTTTTTGTTTTTTAAGTTTCTTGAGAAAAGAACTTGTTTGATGTTTGGGAATTGGGGTGTGGGAATAGATATAGTGAGGGGGAAGGAATGGTGGCCATTGTTTGTGTTAATGTTTCCCCATTGATTGGCGGGACTCAAACTATTTATGACCTTATTACTCATTCATGTCTACTATTCATGGACAAAATTACTGGTTTTATACCACTCACTTATTTATACCACAAAAACACAACCATCTTTTCTAGCTCAATTTAGAAATTCAGTAACCATTTCAAATATATATATATAATATTTATTTACATTTTTAAATTTTAAAACAAAAATACTTTAAATATATCATCACATTCAATATACTTTTTTTAAGCTCCTAAAACTTGCCCTTCAATATTTCTTTTCATTGTCTTTATCTTCCTTAGACTTTATTTCCATTATTGTTTATAATATTTTGACTTGTATTTTTTATTATTAATAAAATTTATAAATTAGTTTTTAATTTTTTTTCATAAAATTTTTTATATTAGACATCACTATACATCTTGACATCTCAGTTAAACTGTCATCTTACTTAAACAACAACAATCATTTATCATCACATGAAAAAAATATTATTAAAAAAATAAAAAATGAGGAACTAGATCAAAACTCATGCTAACAAAAACGATATATAGGTAGACTATACCTATTCATAAAGAATTCTAAGAACATACTATGAGATCCTATTATACCAATGAAATGATTTTCTATGAATAAATCCTAAATTAGTATCTAAATTAATTACTAATTATTTTATATTTTAAATTAGTGTAATTTATTTAAAGACTAATTTAAAATCAAAAGTAGTTAGTAGCTGAAATATTAATAATTAATGTTAAATACTATAATTTAAAAATTTCTTTCTAATTTTTTATTAATAATAAAAAATATTTTAAATACCAATAATTTTTTAATTTATAAAATAATATTTAACATAATCAATATAATGACTTTTTTTAAACATTAATTAATATTTAATGATTTTTGACATTATTCTTGGCATATTTTTCTATAACATTGGCATCATGATTGTTTGTTTGTTGTTTACATGGTGAGAAACCATGCTTAGAATATTCATCTACGATATGGTACACTTGATGACAATTATTTCAAGAAGTACATTGTGTAGCTTGATTTCTTCATCTTCCCCTTCCTAAATTCCTATTCCTATAAGAATGATTTTATTCTTCATTATTTATTCTGGACTGTTGTTGATTACCAACAATGATCAAAGACTTTGGTTGTAAGGATAAAGTATCACTTAGTTGTCTTTCTTATCGCAAAGCAAGAGAAGACACCAGGTTGATGTTTAGTAGAGGCTCCATGAGTAGAATATGCATCTTCATAGCGTCAAACTCACCAAACCATTTTCAAAAACAAATATGATATAAGACTAAAACAAAAAGAAGAAGAAAACTCATCGAAGGAATTCCAAAGAAACGCAGGCAACACAATGTGTACTGGTATGGTCGACTGACACATTGATGTGGCTCGGTCTTCTTGATCGAGCTGATCGAGACACACGCGGACGGAGCGACCGACCAACACATTATAACCATTAATGTTCGAACTAATGTCAGTGAAGTTAAACTACTATTATGAATTAGGTAATGTAACCATAAGTGTGATTCATTCCACTAATCAGACCCAATAAGGTAAGTCCATTAAAATAATATAAATAACACACATTTCAAGGAACAAGGTACGTACGTCATTATTACTGTACATCTACTCGATTACCAAACACCCTTTACTGACTTGAGCGTCGAAGTGTCTTCTGCAGGTACCTCCCCCATCTGACATTCACCCGAGACCGAGAAGAAGTAGCACGAAGACGAGAAGGATCCTAGTGAAACCTTAATAATCTGCCCGAAGGAAGGAGGAAAACAAAGACTTCAATAGTTCTCTAGGTTCCATCTCCCTATAGTAGGAACACAATGCATTAAAAGAACGTAAAAAAAAATGATAAAATTGTACTGCTTAGTATTTTTGTCACTACATTACCAAATGAGGGCCACCAAACAATGTTATAAGACAGAGAAGAAAGGGAGCAAGGTCACACTGAAGTACAAAAAGAAAGAAAGCCCAATAAAAAGAAGTAGATGATTTTTTATGAATGGTTCTTTAGTTCTATGTTTATGTGAAGTTTTGTAGTTCTTCTAGTTAAAAGTATGTTATATATAAGTTAGATACCTCTTATTCCTTATGTTATGGGTCTACATATATATATGCATACATATACTTTAGTAGATAAAAAAAATAGTATAAAAGAAATAAAAGGAAAATAGATATTAAAAATGAAGGTTTAATAATAACGTAAAATATTATATATTTTGGTTTTTGCCTTTCAATTTTTTTTAATCTTTATAGATCTTAAAATGTTGAAAATTATAAAACGCCATTTATCATTTTACAACGGGCATTGATTTAATACGTTTAGAAGCTTAGTCTTTCATAGTTTCATCAGTATGAAATTTTAATCCCTACCTATATTTAATAACAAAATTAATCTTTTAATTTTCTAAAACTAAATAAATTTAATCAACATTAATATATCTTTTATAATTGATAACCAAATGTTAACATCCAACAATGTCAACATGAACAACTGCTAAAATTTATTATCATACATTACTATTATAGTTTAATTTATTACTAACATACATTCCATTCCATTTTAATTTAATTTATTTATTATTGTAGATAAAAAATTTATTATAATTGAATTGATAAGTCTCTTTTTAGCGATAATAAATGCTAAAATTTATTATCATTTACATGTTTTTTTTATCAAAAAAGTTGTATTGAATAACAAAATTTAGGAACGTTTCGATCCTTGTACAAATATATTGTTATATGTGAATAACTAGATAACATTGTTATATATAATTTATGGACTCATTATCATTTTCAAATATAACTTGAACAGAATAACTGAGTATTTTCTTTTTAGATTCTACATCACTTTATTTCTCAAATATGGAGTCACCCGTATTTCTGGAATTCGTTATATCATCACGAATCTGAGTACTACATAACTCTTGCTAATTATGTGACATAAGAATCTAAGGAAGTAGAAGAAGACTGATAAACTCTATTTTGCTGCATATGAATAAATGGAGAGGGAGGAAGAAGGACAAAAAAAATAAAAATCAGAAAATTAATTATTTGATAAAATAGAATTGTAAAAAAAATAAATAGTGAATCTCATTCGAATTAGTTATTATTACACAAATAGTAAAATTGTGGATAAATGACCATGCTTATACCATCTTAATTGATTACGTGTTTTAAATGATCGGTTAAGCTTTTCTCCGTCACCCATCTTGTTAATTCATTGGACATATTATTATTCTACAATAAATAATAATAATAATAATATTTTAAAAATTAAGTCATCTCAAAATTTATTTTATTATATATTTTCATTTCTATTCAATAAAAAAAAGGTTTCATTTTTTCATCTGTTTTCTACTGCATACCTCTTTTAATATCTTCTTCTTCTATCTAATAGATCATTATCGTAAGTATAGTAATGTGTTGGGATTTAGACATGCGGGTCAATTTCACACATAAAAAAGAACCCACTATTGACAGTTTCCAATGGAGGCAACACAAAACCAAACATCTAGATGAAATTACACAAGATTCGTTTCATTTATGAACACTGGATTTCAGTATAGACCTGTCTCATTTATTTATTTCTGTTAGGATAATGAAAAATAGTATTGCATTTCATATAACATCCTTTTCCTTTACTAAGAAAAAGTCATTTCAGAAACAGGTAGAACAGGTAGAATAGTTTGATTATTCCTACATTAAATTAGAAAACTAATGAAGTAACTAATGGTGTGGTCTTAACTCTTCACCACAGTGACAGTACAGGAGGCATTATTCACTACAAAGTTGCTGACGCTGCCCATTATGACCCTGTAAAAAGAGAATGATAAAAAGAGAATGAAATTCGGATCCTTAAACAGAAACGTAAAAAAGCTTAGCATGGTATGCTGTAATAGTGGGCACCTTTGGAGAGGGCCAAGGCCTCTGTTCCCCATGGTAAGGGAGTCTAGAGGTACCTGAGTAACTGCGTCACATAACTTCTCACGAGCATCTCCCCAAAAGATCTTCATTATCACCATAATCTGCCATCCCAAAATCTTGGAAGTTACTCAAAAAATTGAAAAAAAATCTTAATCTCTTAAATTTATTATTTGAGAACTAAAACAGTTTTGAAGTAATAATTTAGTATTTATAGATTAAAAATCTATTTTTAAAATTTAAAATAGTCTAAATTTAAGGACCGGAGTAAATTCAATATTTATAACCCGAGGAGAAAAAATTAAAAAAGCATACACTTTTTTGCCTGGCAGCAGTTTGGACTATATCAATTACTTCGGGTTCGGGTTTGAAATCGTATTTCTTCATGACCGCAGGTTCAGAGAACTCAGACAGAGGTATGAGAGCTGCATTTAGATCAATACACGCAGTGAATAAGACAATTAAAATCTCAAAACAACCATGAATTAATTTTTATTCTACCTATATCTTTACGAATTGTACGTAAAATAATTTGTAACAGTTCAAATCATTAGAATATGCGAATTAAGGGATTAGGGTTGCTAACGTGAGCCAGTGGTTTCCCAGAGCTGCATCTCGCCGTGCTCGTAATGGGCAGGTTGGCGAACCACGATAAGAATGAGGTGATCCCCTTCTTTGACCACGTTATCCACCGTCCATTGCAGTGCTTTGATGCTGCACGATGAGAAATCAACGGCCACGCCCAGTCTCCTAGCACTTGTCATCTCTCTCTCTCTACAACAACCTACGATGTGGTATCTTAGTCTTTTTGTTTTTTACTGGTGTTTGTCTCGATGGGAATTGGGATTCTATTTTGGTTTGTTGTTTTAGTCTGCGAAGGTTTGATACTGAAAAAGCGCAAATTGTGAGGCTGATACTGAAAGAGCGGCAACTGAGTTCTGCATTAGTGGTTCACACTGTTCAACACATTTGCTGCCTTTGAATTTGAGGTTCGATAATTGTCACCCACCGTAGGATCAGATCCAAACCGAGAAACCAATAATTTCTTTTTGGATTGTATTTTACTAACCCGTGACTAAGGCAATAGGAGAAGTCATCCACAGAGTTATATCAATGTTAAAATGTGTTGGGTTTGAACGAAGCTTATGTTTAACTTTAAGAAAATAATTCTTGATTATATTCTACTATAGATAAATATATTTCATTTATAATTGACTCAAAATTAAATTAAGTTTAAAATTTATTTTTAATATAATATAATATAATAGAGGATTTGTTTATTTCATTATGTCACTCATTATTGAACATCTATACAATCACTTATTATAAAGTTTTAAAAATCCTACATCAACCATACAAGACATTTTATATAATGCACTTTTATAAAGTTAAGGTACATTTAATTAAAATTCATTTTTTGATAATTATAAAACTGATCTTTAATTTCTCAATAAGGCATCATGGGTTACGATTGATTTATATATTTTTTTCATATTTTGTAAAAGCATGTAAATATTATTACATATTACATTTATATCATTAGAATATTCATATGTATAGTTGAGTGTTTTTTTTAAAAATCCAAATATATATTTATTAAAACATTTTGTTTAAGATCATTACAAGGGACATCATATTGTTGGATTTAAAAACCCTATAGGGCAGTGGTGATGCAGTTACGGATATATTTCTGATGAGTACGAAAATGCGTTGGCGGTAAAAAGTTATTGGATTAGGAATAGAGATAACAGTGAACCGTTGGTGGTTCCTAAAATTATAGAGTTTGTGAATAGGGTTATGGATAAGTGATAATATAATATGTACATTGGAGCAAGTGGTAAGAAGTAACCAATGTAAACGGCTTGACTAATTATAAAGTAAATTTGGTTGGTATGAAATGTTTTGGAAAACTGGTAAACCGAGAAGAATAGGTTCATAATTCTCTAAAGGGAATTTGAGTGTTCTTGGTTTAGCAAAAAAATAATAAAGTGTGAGTGTCTATTATTTAGTGCACGTGGATATAAATGAGATGTACTTAAAAGAAAGGGATGTAGTTAAAATATTTTATCTCATCGAGATGTACTCATGCATTTGGTTAAACATTTGGTTAAAAAACAAGCTTCTAAAGTTTTTCCGTTGGATAATTTTCCGCACTATCATATCACTTTTGAACCACACTCAACATCCGTAGTTATTTTTGAACGGATTGAAAGCAAGATAACGATTTGAGTTACAGTAAAAAAAATATCAATATAAAAATTAAAACACAATTAACAAAATTAACATATAATGATTCCACCTAGATTAAAAAAAAGCTGACATCCTATACATAACTAATATATAATTATTTAAAATATTTAATTTTATATAATTTATTTTTATTACAATATGATTCAAAACAATATACAATAAACAATATATTTATTATTCTATTTTGATATAATAAAGAAAATTATATAAAATAAAAATAATACACACACATATATATATATATATATATATATTTATAAAAAAAATAACAAGACAATGCCTTTCCTAATATTGTATAAACTTGTATTATCTAAATGAATGATTGAATACGTTGTTAGTATGTTATTAAAATTTAATTATATTGTAATCCAGCAATCCAGCTAGGATGAAGTTTTTGTTGTTTATATGTGACTACTACCGTGTAGTACAAGCGTACAACACTACCCGGGTAACAACACGATCCAAATAGTTTCCTTTATCACCCGCTAAACCTTCTCATTCCTTCACTTCTCCAACCATTCTTCTCAAAACAACAAACCAAACCAAACTCTGCCAAGCTTCTCTAAACCCTAGCCAAATCATTTTCTCTGAATCTGCTTTGAAGTTCTTCCAATGGCGTTTAGGTGGCCCTTGCTCATTCTAGCACTCACTTTCGTCATCTGCAAGTTCTTTCTCTTTCTTTTTCTCATTTCTCCCAAGGTTCCTTCCATTGATGTCCACTCCTCCGATGGTAATCTCTTTTTTTACTCCTATTGCACGTAAATTTGTTGCCACACTGAGAATGTAATGTTATTTGTTTTTTAATTTTTTTTTATTACTACTGCTAGTATTATCACAGTGGATTATGGGAATCAAATGCAAGAGAGCGGCTTCATATATGTGAGTGTTTCTGCATCTACAATTTTATTTTTTCAAATTGCTGGATATGGTTTTCTTTATATCGATTTGTATGCTTTCGCGTTTTGTGTGTGATAGGTGTAATTTCGAATTCAGATTAATTGAAAATGCATGGGTGTATTGTTGTGAAAGCAAGAGAGATGGAAAATATTTCATATACTGTGTAAAAGTGAATATATACATAAAAAGAAAACCACCCAGGCTTCTAACAAAAAAAACTAACAGCATGCACTAATATCCCCTTAGACTTAGGTACAGCCATAAATTTAGGACGAACGTCGGAAAAAGAATAAACGGAAATAAAGATCAGTACGCGAGGTGACGGAAGTGACAAAAGGGATAGATTCGATGTGTTCACAGTCTTGATATCGAGAAGATTATTCTTTAGAGTTTTAAGTTGAAGACAAGTTTCTTGATCTTGACACGCGTATGAGAGGCATACAGCGTATGAGAGGCATAATATGTATGAAGACGACTCCAGATTTCAGAGGCAGTGTCTAAATCCACCATCTTGTTGAAGATCTGCGAAGCAAGCAGCCATGCTACGATTAACTGGTCCCGCTGATCGTAATGAAGAAACTGAGGATTAGGTGTAGAAGAAGTACTGTCAGCAGAAGAAAGGAAGCGTGGAGGAACAGTGGAACCATCAAGAAATCTGAGAAGTTTGAGGCCACCAATCGTCGCAAGTATTTGCTGTTTCCAGACCAAAAAGTTGTCTTCATAATCGATGGATGTAGGAATTAGCTTCTTTCCGACGTGGCACTTTGAATATTATTTATTGGAATTAGAGGTTTGTAATTTGGCCTTTTTGTGTTGTGAAGAATATGTATATGGCTGATTCGGTGTCATTGATGATTGATTCCTAATCAGGTGCCTCCAAGGGGAACGACAAATTTCAATGCTAAGAGCCTGCTACCATGAAATATTTGGGCTATGTTCCTGCGTTGACGCTCGATGAGGTTTGTGAGCCTATGCTGACAAGGAACTGATAGTTTTATGCATGGTTTTAGTAACTAGTTTAACCAACATTTTTTTCTTAATTGTTTTTCTTTCGGTATTTTCTGTTTAGAAATTTTTATATCCAGGAATAAGAATGTTGGAATTTTCTGTGGCTTAAGAAAAGTTGGAGTAGTCTATGAGGTATGATGATAAACTAATTATATCAGAAATATGCTCATCGTGCTGAAGTTGACATGGCATTAGCTTCTAGCTAAACTTGTATGTTAAAGTTTCATTTTTGGCATTTTGCATACCTGTCTATGATGAAATCAAATTCAACGGAATTCCATTTAAGGTGTATGGTTTGGTTATTGATCTTAAACATGAAAATTCCTTCTTCCCGCCGTTGACAACCTTTGGTTTTCCTCTGTGTATTATTTTTCCTGCATATGAATGTTTGTTAAGCCTGTACTTGGCAGAGAGGACAGAAATAGAGGGAAAGGAAAGGAAAAAGATAAGAAGTAAGTGGAAAGAAAAATGGGTTTAAAAAAAATTCTTTGTTATCAATGATTTATTAATTATTAATATTAATAATATTTTTTAGTTATTTATTATTATAATAAAAAGAGACCCTCTCAATTTTTAGCAACATAATCGAGAATGTGTATATTACATTTTTGCATATTTCTTCACATAAGTTCAGCCCCTCCCTCATCTCCTTCTTTCTCCCTTTTTTTTCACACATCCACTTGTCCAAACAAACCACCACCACCACCACCCACATCCTCCATTTCTTCAGACATCCATCCTCCCCTCTTTACATCACCCATTACATGCCAGGGTAGAGTGACAGTTATAGGTGGAAGTAAGCCGAGTCAAGCCTAACCTCGCACAAACGTAGTGCAATGCCAAAGGGCTTGACTCATGCTCGGGCATGTAAATTTTTAGAAGCTGATTCCTTCTATTGGCCGAATCCTAGATTTTTAGCTGCTTCAGCTTGATCCTTTAGTCAATAATTTATTTCTTTGATTGAAAAAAAAAGTGAGTTAGTTACATGCTCTCACACACAAGCTAGTCAGAATTGAACCAGACAATCCTACGACTTTCAAATCTAATGCTACCTTCCGATCCCTTGCATTCTGAAGATCTTTTCTGAGCAATTTCATGGGATCACTGTGTAAACTTGTAAAAATACTGGAATTGGTGTGCTTCAATGAGTTAGGCACCTGCAATGCTGACAGGTTAGTAACCTGAGACATAAGTCGATGATTTTATACCAAATCTGAATTCATTGTCCTCTGACCCAACTCAACTAAACACTTTCAACTTCAATCTTCCAGTCCGTGAATCTTTGTTCTTCGTCCTAACGTGCAGTCTAAGCCTTTGCTATTCATCCTTATCTGCTGAAACTTGTTTGAGTGGTTTATCTAGTTCTCTGTACTTAGCTTCAGTTCCAAGAGCTCCACTTCCATTTTTCTGTTCATCTGTTTTGCCCTTCACTTTTACTTCTCTGTTCTCCTGTTTTTCTTTTTGCATTTTAGCTTCATATATGTTGTCTAGAATCTATGTATTTTACATTGTAGGGTTTAGCTTGTAACTTTAGCTGAAGTTCTGACATGTGACTGTTGAATGAAGAATAGGATGAAATAACTTGAGTGCAAACTGAAAAGCCACTTGGCTTAGATGTTATCCCTAAGAACACTTACAAAGCCACAAAGAAGATATTCAATTCACAATAACAAGTTATTGCAAAATGTTTATAAAATTTTGGTTGTCAATTTGACTAGGTTCATGAATAAAAGTATGGCAAGAATTAACTATAAGTGTGATGCATGTATGAATAGGTAAGGGAGCAAGTAGAGAAAGTACGGATGGCACACAAAATGCGGGCAAAGACGAGCTTCAAGCAAAGGCGCCAGTTTTTGTGTATACTTTTGAAGTATATAATTAAACATCAAACAATATATGCGAGTAAGTGCAGTTCTTCTTCATGGTCATTGAAAGAAGATTTAAGTGTTAGTAATTTTTTAACTAACACGATGTGGATATTCTAGGAACCATCCTAGTGTCTTTTGGTTCTAGCTATCACATGGTTTTATTCATTATTCTAAAATATATATGAATTATACTTATTGCTTAAGAATATTAATAACTTTCATGACTATATTTTAATTCGTGCGCTTTAACCAGAAATCTTCACGTGATACTGGGAAGACAATGGAAGATGCCTCTTTTTGGAGAAATAATGACAACGTATGAGAAAAATAGAAAAATTGGTTGCTGTTTTTGTAAAGGCAAATAAATGAAGAGAATGATTTTATTGAATGGAAGGATTAGTTATTTAATAGCCTTACAGCAATTGAAAATACAAAAACATGCAAAAGAGTGCAACCTATGCAATAGACAGAATAACAAATATCTACATAAAACAGAATAACAAATATCTTTAACTGTTATAGGGTGAGCAATGCCTAAAGCCTGAGTACCGGTGCCTGTCTCAATCTTCTCTCTCTCTTTCTTCAGTTTGGGCCTAAAAACTAGTAGATCTATGCATATCTTTTTCTTCAGCAATTGACACTTTCTCCCTTCTTAAAGTACCTGTGGTAGATTATCTTTCTCAGGTTTTCTTAATGTTCTTATAGGTTATTGTCCTGAAATTGTACAGTTTTATAATTTTCCACTGATTATTTTAGGAAAAGAGGTATTACTCTTTAAATTACAGATTTTTTTAATGCATTTTCATGACTAGTTTTTTTGTTTTGTGATAAATAAAAAAACTTACAGATCTTCTGGAAGAGCGATGTTTCATAAGAGAGCCAGAGTAGAATAACATCCCCTTGGTGTTATCGGTGCCACTGTGTCGTGGAACTATCCTTTCCAAAATATTTTTAACCCTATGTACAGCAGTGTTTCTGGAAATGGCATTGTGATTAAGGTATAAAATGACATAATATCTGCTATCTACCCTTCTAAAATTGTTTATTCCATGAATGAATGCCCTACGTCTTTTTAAGAATAACGTTGTAGACTGGTATGCTTTGATAGTGATTACAGTACATTTATTGACAAACTTGTATTAAAACTGAAATTGTTCTAAAATTGTTTAATACCTGCTCTGCTTTTATTAGTTGCTATAAAATTTATGTTTTCAATTTGAACAGAAATCCATGTGATTCTGTTTGTAGGTTTCAGAACTTGCAAGTTGGTCTGGATGCTTTTACTTCCGAATCATCCAATCAGCCCTTGCTGCTATAGAAGCTCCTGAGGACCTTGTTGAGGTGATGACAAGGTATAGCCTTATTTTGTACCCTTCCTTCTTCCCTTTGATTTCAGTAACATGCATCTATTGATAATAGAACTTTTCTTACCAGGTTTGCTGAAACAGGAGAAGCACTGGTATCTTCTGTTGACAAAGTCATTTTTGTTGGATCATCTGGGATCGGCAAGATGGTATGATTTGGCAGTCATTTCTAAATTGTATTATATAATAGTAATAATGATTTTTTTTTCCCAATTCTACAAAATAAGTTTCTGAATGAGTTAAGCATGGTAGATGTTTAATAAAGAAATCCAAGTGACTACACAGTCATTGTTGAATCTGCTTAAGCCCATTCTGTAGCTAGAAATAAAGGAAAGTAACTTCAAAGTTGCTGTAGAGCTCTAGTTTAGAGTGATGTCTTTGAGGTAGAACGCATGCACGGGATAACATCCACCTTTTAATTCAATAGGTGCTCTGATCATTTGCTACAGATAATGAGCAATGCTGCCGAGAAACTTATACCAGTTAGTTATCCTGGAGCTTCGTGGAAAAGATTCATTTATTGTTTGTGAAGATGTAGATGTGGATAATGTATTAATCTCTTCCAACTTGGCTGGAAAATGTTAACCTTGCAACTTCATGGAATGTTCAGTCTTGAATGCCATAGTTTTAAATGGCTGATCTGCTGAATATAGGTTGCTCAAATTGCTGTCAGGGCTGTTCTTCAGTCAAGCGGATAGAACTGTGCTGGGGCTGAGCGACTTTATGTCCACCGGAGCATTTATGCATCCTTTGTCAGTAAAGTTACCAAAATTATAAAATCTGTTGCAGCTGTAAGTTTCCTTTTAAACATATAATTGGTAAAATGTAACTGCTGCATCTTTCTTTTTAAGTCAATGAGTTTTTTTAACTACATGTGCTTGCACTTATTGTTACAGAATTGCTATTTCAGCAATCAATCAGCTTGTCTTTATATCTGTTCTAGTCATGTATGAAATTCTGGGACCTTGATAGGAACTAAGCATTTGTTACAGAAAAAGATAGGGATAAACCCCAATCTTAGAGAGCAAGAATAACTCAACCAGAAACAGATAATAGAATCCAAAATATGATTCATGATATGTTTACCTTGTCCCTTTTTATGTTGAGTTTTTCCTTTACTTTTTTTTTTCATTTCCCTCCCTTTTAGTAGCCACAATAAGCTTTTCAGAGTTAAACTATATGCTTACTAAAATACTGGTTTTGTATGTCATCTCTCTTGAAACAGATACATGTGAATTTTTATATCTTTAAACGCTTGAAATTGATATGTAATTAATTTAATTTGCTGATCAACTAACAAATTGGTAGATTTTACTCAATTTATTCTTTAAGATGTGAGCAAATTACTTGTGGTATCCTCCAATGTTATTAAAAAAAAGTTTTTCCTCAAAATAAAGATTAAGGAATCCGGATTCATGACTCGGAGATAGGGAAAGGGGTAAAAGGGTGAGGAACTTAGATAAAGCCCACATATTGCATTATAGTTGAGAATTGGGAACGGCTATACTTACACATGGACCAGTCCATAGGGTTTGACCTCGATTCATATTGATCAGGGTCAAAAAAGTCCCCAAGACCAAGACACCTACATAAGAAAAAATCCATAGAACAAAAAATACCCACAAAAGCCCCATGGACTAGGGTCAACCCATGGACCAATTTTTAAAGTAAATTTTTTTATTTAAAAATGAAAACTAAAAAGAACATACTTAAACAAATCTTTATACACAAATAATATTTAATCAATTAAAATCCAAATTAGTATGGGCATGGTTAGGTTGGGCCTAGGTTAAGTTAGGTGAGGGTAGAACCATGTCAAGATAGGTTAAGTCCAGTCAAGTCAGGTCTAAATCAAACCTAGATAGGGTAAGGTTAGGGTTAGGTCGGGACCATGTCAAGCTGGTTGAGATGGACTGCTTAAGTTAAGTTTGGTCGAGTTTAGGTCAGGCCTAGCTGGGTTTGGGTCTAGGTTAGGTTGGGTCAAGTCGGGTCCAAATAGGACTAAGCTAGGTCAGACTCGCATCAAGCTAAGTCCAAGTTGGGCTGAGTTCAATTTGAGCCAAGTCAGGCTGAACTGAGATAAGGTTCACTCAAGTGGGACCCAAATTAGGTCGAGTTGGTCCTAGGTTGGACCCACATTGGCCAATGTCAGGTCAGGCCAAAGTTAAGTCGGCGCAGTTAGGTCAAGTGGAGCTGGACCAAGCTCAAGCCAAGTTAGCTCAGACCCAAATTAGAGTGAGTTGGGTTCAACCCAAGTCATGTTCAGCCCTAGTCTAGAAAGGTCTTTTCAGATTGGACCCAAGTAATACAAGGTTGGGTTGGGTCGAGTCTAATACAATTTAGGTTGGATTGGACCAAGGTCATCTTGAACTAAGCGTTGGATGACCTAGTTCAATATTGGACCAATGGGTCAAACTCGTGCAGACTCATGTTAGGTTGGGTTGAGTCTAATCCAGGTCAGGATTAGTCAAATTCAATTGAGCTTAAGTCATGGTTGGTCGGGTCGAGCCAAGGTCAAACTGAGTTGGCTAAGTTGAAGTCAGATTGAGTTATGTAGAACCAATATCAGGTTGGGTCTAAGTCAAGATATGTCTTCTCAAGTTGGACTCATTTCATGCAAGGTCGAATTAGACCGAATTGAATCTAAGTCAAGTTGGGATGAGTTGTGTCCAGACAAGTTGAGTTGGGTTAATACAAGTTGGGTTGGCCTCAACCTTATAATTAAATTGTAAATAATAAAAATTAATTTATAATTAGTATAAAATATTAGAAGTCAATTTACAATTTAAAACATTTTAAAGACTTGTATTCTAAAAAGTATTTAAGAGTTAATTAAAGTTTTATTTTAATGGTGTAGTGAGTTAAATTTTCTTTAAGCTAACCCAAACCCCTTTGAGTAGAGGCTTTGGATTTGAGACTTTTTCAACCCATCTATTTGCTCATTCAATAAAAAAGAAGTTTATTCTAGGATTTGGTTAGAGTTTATATGTGGGTGATTGCCCAAATTCACAGTTGCAACTGTACTATCAAGAACCTTTTTCACTTATTATTGGAGAATAGACGTCTCCCTCATAACTATTTAGTATTAAGAAGTTCCTTTCCTAAAGCTTTTCAGTTAATGATTTCTTGCAGGGCCCACCACTTGCTGGAAAGTACGATATGGGAGCTTTATGTATGTATGCGCATTCTGAGAAAAGCTTGAAGGCCTTATAAACAAAGGAGCTGAAATCATTGCACGAGGAAGTTTTGGACATATAGGTGAAGGTGCAGTTGATCAATATTTCCCCCCTACGGTGATTGTAAATGTGAATCACTCAGCGAGATTAATGCAGGAAGAGGTAGAAAACTTGGTGTTCTCTGCCATAATAATTTTTTCTGTGGTTGTTGTTATGTGTTACGTAAGCCATCTATGTTGCATTTTAATTATAGAAGAAATTGTTCATATCTTGACTAGAAGGCATTGGAGATTTTTAGATATGGATAATTGTGTCTCATGTCATATATGTAATGCAACTATGCATTTATATTCAAGAATATCTTTCTCTGAATTTTGTATGCTTCAAAAGCTGCCTACTTAATTCATCAGTGTATTTCAATGACTTCCAGGCATTTGGATCAATCATGCTAGTTATGAAATTTAGCTCCGATGAAGAGGCTTGCAAAGGATTCAAAATTTGGGCTGTGATGTGCTGTTTTCCCATGCAGTCAGAGCCGTGCTAGAGAGAAAGCTTCCCAGATACATTGTGGGATTGCTGCTATTAATGATTTTGGTGCAACATACATGTGTTAGGTAAAATTTATTTTATTATTTTATCGTCATTTCTTAGAAGGCGTTTGACCCTAAAGGACATTAGTAAGAGTGATATGATCTATGCTTTTAATTTACTGTCTACTTTGCCTCAAAATGCCTATTTGAAAGGAACTTCTAGTAACCAACAATATTTATGAATGTTGTATAAGTAGAGTTTAATTATTTTTTTGGTTTTTTGGCTTGTAATTATGCAGTTCTTTTAGCCAAATGGCCAGGATATATTCCCTACTTAACCTAGGTTACATATAATTTATAATTATAATTTCCACTGAATTAAAGAGTTGTATTGTGTAATTTCCACTATTTCAGTCGCTGCCATTCGGAGATGTGAAACAAAGTGAATTTGGACGATTTGGTGGTGCAGAAGGTTTGCAGGGCATGCTGCCTTGTAAAAGCTGATGTTGAAGATAGATGGTGGTCATTCATCAAAACCGTGATACCGAAGCCTCTTCATGTTATTCTGGAAAACCTTTCATAGTTATATATTATTGTACTTCGTTAAGAGTGGAAAGATATACTGAGATGGTTTTTTTCTCTGCTCTATATCCTGTAGCAGAAAATGGATTTTAGTTTCAGGAATCGCTTGTGGAAGCACTATTGAGCTCAGCCTATGGGACCTTTTGCAGGCTTGGTTAACGTGTTGAGAATCCTTACTGAAGAGCTCTATACGTGGCAGCAGAAAAAAGAAAGATGACGACTAATCGTGTCAGGACGGGTAACATTCCAAATGGTTCATATTCATATCATTATGTTCAAATAATTGAGTGCTTTTGGTTTGTCGTTTATTCCCAAGACTCCAACTGTAATTTGGGCAAGCCATTACTACCTACTGCCATGTTGCTGTGCTTATTCGCTGACAATCCTGGGCTTGTCTGATGAACGATTATATGGATTTTATTTTATATCAATATGTTATGAAATTACACCATACCACTATCATGATGGTATCTTTTTCTTTTATTAAATAAATCGATATAGCTATGGGACTCGTTGACGAGGAGGAATGATGACCAGGGCTTGGGGCACCGTCCAACGACGCCTGGGTAAGGGTGCTTTGCCAATTACTACTGGTTCTTGTGGTGCTCCACTCTAGACATTGTTGGGTGAAAAACAGTGACTCACCAGACAAGGAATAGGGTGGTTCTTGTGTTCAATTAATTACATTCAGAAAAGGAAGGGTGTGCAATTATACTGTGGAAGAATATGGTTGGGGCTTACGAGTTCTCTGGGTTTAGAAATTTATTTTTAATCTTTAATCAATGAAATGACTCATTTGCAAAACTGTCACCGTTAAAACAGAAGGATTTTGAAAACGTGTTCTAGTTTTGGAAATTCCAAACAAATTGATATTTGTCTATCATGTTCTTGTTTTAAAAACTTAAAATTGGTTGATGAAGGTATTTACCCCTTTTATAATGAAGATATGTGAAGTCAAAAGTGAGCACTAGATTTTTGTTTTCCACTTTACACACCTTAAATTTTAGATAAAGGAAAACTATTAATCAAACAAGCTCGTCTTTTGTATCATGAAAATTTACGTTTATTTGTGATTTGGCTAAAAAATCACCGACTTGTGTTTAAATTTTGACATTCATACATAATTACTTAGTATATTATTTAGTTATTAATAGTAAATATGCATTAAAATTGCCAAGAAAAGTCGTAATAAAGTTTATTTTGTTTCAGAGTAGGAAAGTACAAAGACGAAATAATATAAAATTGGAAAATTTGCTTTCTTAGATTGCAAGTGGATATATTTAATAGTTAACTGTGGCTTTACATCCGAACTATTAATTTGAAGTGTTAGTGACAGTGTGTATAACAAAAGACAAGGGATTTGAAAATTTGGAAAAGATGTAAATAAGCAAAGTCAATAATTCTCATACACAAATCAAACAAACCATCGAACCAGTATCCAAAATGAAAAAAAATAAAAAATAAAAAAAATAATCGAATCATGATTAAAATCCCATTTAATTTTATTTATTTATTTTTGATAAAAAAAAAAGTAGCCTTTGCTGAGAGCTGAGAATTGCACGATGGTCAGATAGATGTGCGAATATAAATAGTATAGGAATAAGGGAGCTAATGGAGGATTTAATGTGCTGCAACTGCAAGTGGTCTAGTCTTGTTATAAATTCTATTTTGCTAATAAAAAGCTTCCTTATAAAAGAAGACAAATATTTCCATTTTAATTACGATGAAGAAAGAAGAATACAGTGGAGATCATTTGTTGCTGCATTAATGTCAGTTCTTATGGAGCTCTTTATTACAGCTGTTGGACAATTCTTTTATTGGTTCGCTTTGATGTTCGGGGAGACAAACTTGAATACTGTATCTTTAGATTTACTTTTTAATAAATAGTATGTTACAATAGTAAATGATCTGGTCTAATACTTTTTTAGTTGCTGCTAGCTTTGTTTTATTCTGAAAGAATAATTAAAATATATATTCAGAATTCTTGGAGTAAAAACAGATTCAGATCCCTTGCCTTTTGGAGTGGCAAAGGTTTCAACTTTGATATGTTAGAGTGTAATTCTGTTTATATTGTTAGGATAGTTGCACTTCTTTAATTAAAACATATATAATTACAATGAATACAGTATAAAATAATATTTTTAAAAGAATACGCCATTTTTAAATTGGATTTTGAGAAACCCGATTTAAAAAGTTTCCTTTTAAATCAATTAGTATTTTCTCATCAATTATAAAAAATAATTTCTTTTTGCAGTGTCATTTTTTAATCGATTTTAAAATTGATATAAAAACTTCAAAAATAGCCAATTTAAAATAGATATATTCTAATAATAATTAGTTTTTGTCATATGTTTAAATTTGGGGAAACAAATGCTAAAATAATTAATGAGATGGGATCAATATCATGACAGCTTCACAAAATAGAAAACGATTATTTGATACTTAACATATAGATGAGAAGATACATCAGTAATTAATACTATTGATAATATGAATAAACTAGAGCAACAAAATCGATGTGTAATTAATGTGACTATTGCTTAGATGCTGAGGGAATTTTAATAAAATACATTATATCTGGAACTTGTACTGCAAGTTTAATAATTCAATAAGACATAAAACATGAATTTGTTAGGGTTGTGATAGTGTAAGAGGTTTTGATAAGTTGAATAAAGTAATAGATTTAAATATTAAAATTAAAAGGAAAAGATATCAACTCCGATTCATTCTTTCATCAACATTTTGTAATAGAAACAAAGCCTATGTTTGCTTACACCTGTCCTTCCAAACCCTACCTGGTAGGAGCCATGTGGTTAGGTCTCCCTTTATATCTGTTATTTTTTCTTTTTATTTCAAAAAAATTGAATAGATTTTGAAGATGGTGTTCTGGAAGGCACAATTTTTAATACAGTTCGTATGAATTGGCAACATGCAGGATAAGGTTTATGGAAAGAACAGGAGCTAAGGGCCAAAGACTACTTATTGCATCGCTGAAACATGACACATTATAAAGCAAGGTGGCGCAGAACACAGAAATTTCCACAAGATCTTCACTGCCGGAACTATCAATAATTAAACTCCTTGTCAGAAATGATAAGTTCTTTTTCCTACCATAACAAGAAAATTGAGAGATACATTGGTTGCTTAAAAAACAAAATACGAATCTGACAAATGACATTGCCATAACTCCATGTTTTACGGTATTTTTCTGTCATTTACAAAGTTGCTTTCGATGACAATCTCTGTAGCAGGTGCTGAAGGACACAGCAATCATTAGTTTAGTGACTAAGCTAAAAGACGAGCCAAGAAAAGAGCGAATATTGAGAGTTGTATCCCATTCTTCCTCCTCCGCCAGTACCCTCATATAATCACGTGCTCTTCTCTTTCTTATTTCAGTATTTGCCGCCTCTATAATGTAATGTAAGTTTATCATTAGAGTTGTTTAAGTACGATTATAGAAAAATCTTATAGGATTAAGACTGATAATAGAACAATAATATGTGAATAACCTAATAATGTAAATAACAGAGCAGCACTTTTATAGATGATTATAATGAGGTGCTGGAATCTTAAGATTAGGTATTATTGAAGAAGATTTTTAGTTCTTGTATAAGCATAGGAACATCCTTGAAGTCCCTTTTAATTCATTTTACTTATTGCCAAAAATCCCAGTGCAGCAGTTAAAAATAGTTTAAGCCCTAGAATAAATTGAATTGCGCAACATCCCTTTGTGAATCTACCCATTTGACCAAATATTTAAGAATGGTGTTTTTCCAAGCATTTCTACATATGCATCTTTTTTTTCTAGAATCAAGAAAATAAACTCTTCAAGATGAAACTGTCCAAGTTGTTCTTACTATATCGCCATATAAGATATGAAATTAATGTAAAACCTACAAATTCTGAATAAGATGACAGAATATTATAGAAGAGTAACAATATTTACAGTATCTATCTATCTAATCATTGTGATATTTTTTATATGTAGGGACGTTTAAAATGATAAAAAAAATGAGAAATTGAAAAAAATGAAAAATATGGTTAGTCTGTGGCCAGAAGTGTTTTATATGTGTCGTAAATGCCACACAACTCCATTACTATTTGTAAATGTGTACTTTCACGTTGAATACTAGTCTTCTTTTGTTATTGAATGAAGAAAATATGGACAAACTGTTCATAACATGAAACCAAGGAGTCGGGATTTCCTATGAGTTGGGGGAGGAACACTATAGCTTTGTGCTCCTGTTGCAGTTTCTTTGTTCAACAATCCAAAATCTACTTATTAAGAATAAAAAGTCTTGTCGGCAAGTAACTTCAAAATCCATGTATATGTGCTCTAATTTTGCATCATTTCAACTACAAACTGATGAGCACCATCATTTTCTTTCTCAATAAAATTTTAAATTTTAAAATGTTGAATATGTGGTGATTCCTATCAGACAATCTCACATGTAATCTCTATTCTGATCATTATATATGACAAAAAGACATGCACCTGTCCATGTAGGTATGTTAGGGATACATTATAAGTGCAAAGAATTAAGGTACTTCACAACCATTTTTCTCAATAACCGATCAACATATCCAATACTACTAGTGAGAAATAGCTTCAGTATTTATATTATAAAAAATTATAGCTTTGACTTCAGGTGACAACAGTAGAGTTTTTTTATCAACAATAACTTAATGAATTAAAACAGACATTTCAGAAATATCCCAGTAAAAAAAAATTCAGAAAACACAAAATCTAGGCTTCTTCGTCTTTAACATAACACAAAAAATCTTAAGTTACAGCGTGCTGTGGTTCTTCACTCCCAGCCTCTATAGGCTCTACCACCACCCTACAAAACAAATGGTACAAAGCTACACCTAAAAAGCTAGGCCAAAACTGATAGGTTTGAAAACACAGATTCCAGCTTGACAATCTTCTACCAATCGGACTTTGCACTACAAGTAAGTGCTGGACATAACAGAACCAAACAATGCCTAGGCTCCACAATTATGCAGCAATTATGCAGCAAAATTATGCATAAAACAGCTAGAGACTGATGCCTTTGTACCTAGGACAGATTGTGGCAGCAGCAATGGCTTACAACTTGTGCCCAGATCTGTTCTTGGTCTTTCCTTGATATTAATACTAGCAAAATCTGCCACGCCATTCCTCTATGCTCTGGTGCTATACACATGGGTAGGTTTATAGTTATAGTTACAAACTTATTGTGGATTTGTAGCGAAAGATCATATCATTTAGAGAAAATATAAAGTTATAATATAGACTGTACAACTTTGTCTAGTCCTGGTTTTATGACTAGTGCCATGGATTGAAGATAGACATGACCAAAATTCTGGGAATGAATGTTTAGATAACAAAATCACAATAATATGCATCATATATATCTATGAGATTTTGATGTTCTTTGACGTATATCTAAATCATTTTATTACGAAGTGTTGTTAGAGTTTAGGGAAGATATATCTGATTTTGTTGTACTTTGGATTCTGTGTAAATGGTGGGCTACTGTTGAGCTTACAACATGGTTATGTTGAAATTACAATCAGAATAGAGTTAGTGGGGAAACAAAGTGCCGATAAAAAAGTAAAAATAAAAAGTGGGGAAACTAAGTCATGTTATACAACTAAAAATTGTTTCACAAATGCTGCTATAAACTATTGTATTGAATGATAGGGAACAAAAGTGTGTAATGATGAGTGTTTTATGCAGGTAGTAAGTAGTAAGAAGAGACAATATGTTTATACATATTATTCAGGACAAAGTTTGAAAAGCCAAGTTAAAGTTTGGAAAGCCAAGTTAGTAGGTGGGACTAGGTTTGAACACTGCATAATTTATTTTTTATCAAAAAAAATTAATAAAATAAAACTAAATACTTGAGGATTATTTCAATCTTTATACATATTTAATGTTATTTAGGATAAGATGCACGACATTATTGTATAATGTAATATTTAAATTTTAAGATATCAATATAATCATAAATTTTTTCCTGTCCATACTTAGAATTTAAGTGATCAGAGCAGGTTAATGTTGTATAATCATGACCAGATTAGATGAAAGGTATAATTTCATTTTTTTTTATAGATAATTTTTTAAAAGGATTGGGACACCCCAATGTTTTCATATATACCATTTTAAAAAAATAATAATAATAATTACAGACTTATCCTTCTAATGCCCCCACATTCTTACCTCTCTCCCTGCCCCCATCAAAGACATAATAGCTATTCAGGATAGCCCTTATCTTTGTCCTCTCGTTTCACACTAGAATTGAACCTGTAGCTGTATAAAATTTTTAGCCCAAATTTTTAACCTCAATGTTGGCACTGCACTCATTCAAAATCTGTGTTGAAAAAATAGCTAAAATGTATAAACCTGAATCTTGACAACCAACCGAGTTAATAATGTATTTATTAGCATCTAACCAGTAAATTCATGGAGTTTGACAATTTCATTTGCAAGAGAATATTTGTAACTCCTTATGTACATGGTTAATTTAATGCAGTTGTAACTAATAACGACTCACTTCAAATGCATATGCCTCTACACAAACCCACCCTAATGTGCCAATTAATCTTTTTTTAAACTAGGTTGCTTTAGGAGTCAATGGACAAGATAAAATCTATATCAAAATGTTGATTAGTGGCTTCGTCGAGCATAAAATAAAGGATGCAATATGCCAATGTGATAGTAATAAAAGTCTCAGAACAAATGGGTATAAGTTTGGATTCATATAAAAATTTCTGGATCATAATCAAAGTGAAAATCATACAAGTCGTACAACATTTTTACCTTAGTGGAAATATTACAAGGGGATGCTACACATAATTTATAACACTTACCCTAAGGTAGAAAACCCAATTAGTTTATAGGAATTTATACTCATCTCACTAGTAGGCTATGTGTATAAAATTGAGTCAAAATTTCTAGCAAATTGACTAAAACAAGTCCTTCTAATGATGGCTCTCAATCAACATTTATAAAGGGGAAATGTTTAATGGATAGCATTGTAGTTGTCAAGGATGAAGGAAAAAATGAGTTATATAGTGGTAAAGGTAGATTATGAAAATGTATATGACTCAGTAAGATTAAATTTCTTTTGGTACATGATGGAAAGACTGGACTTCTGTTGGAGGTGGATTAAATGGATGAGTGCGTGTTTATAATTATCATCTATTTTAGTTTTGGTAAATTGAAGCTCCATTCAAGAGTTTAAACCACCAAAAGGTTTAAGACAATGAGATCTTATGACTCCGTTTTTATTTTTAATAGTAGGAGAATGATTGTCTCGAATAGTAAATGAGGCTACTAAGAAACAAATTCTTTGAAGGTAGGAGGGTATAATAGTTTATATGTTGCAATTTGTTAATGATATCTTGTTTATATGTGAATCTAATTTGCAAAATATCCTCGTCATAAAAGGCATTTTAAGATGCTTCAAAATATCTTTCTTAAAAGTAAAGGTTGGTAATACAAGAGCAATGTTTGCATAGGTTCTCAGAAGTCCAGAACTCTAGCATTATGAATCTACCTTTTACATATCTAGGTTTACTTGTGGGAGAAATCCTTGAAAAAATAAATCATGACAAATTGTCCCTAGCAAGATATGGAAAGGAAGATACCTATCTTTTGCTGGGAGAGTCTGCCTAATAAAATCGATTATAACTTTTCTACCTCTTTATTACCTCTCAATTATAAGACACCGTCAACTATTACTCTTGGAATTACAAGGATCCAAAATATTTTTTTTTATGGGGATGGGGTCATGAAAGGAGAAAAATAGCTTAAGTTAGATGGGCAAAAATATAATATCAAGGAAAATGAGGGGGTGAGCTAGAAGTTAAAGACATAAAGTTACTTAATATAGCCTTACTAGCCAAATGGAAGTAGAGGTCAAGTATGGAAAAGTAGGGCCTATGGAAAGACATCTTAAAATCCAATAATGGATTTTGGAGGAACATAAACAATAAAAGTAATAATAGGTATGAATCATGATGGTGGAGGGATCTACACATGGTATGTTAGGAGGGTGAAAAAGGTGGTGATTTGAGGAAAATAGATACGTAGATTCAAGGACACAAATAAGGTTTTGGAAACACAACTGGTATGAAAAACTCTTTAATGTTTATATTTTCAAGATTAATTTAAGTATAAGAAAGACTTCAAGATGCATAATCAATTTTAGAAGGCAAAAACAATACCTTTGACTCAACATTTTTCCTAGAAGATGATGCTTAACAAGTTGTCATTAAAAGATAACCTAAAAAGGGAAATAGTGATAGACAATATACTATATAATCATGTTTGATATAGTATATGATATGTAACTATGAAAAATCTATACTAGAACTTGTGCTCAAAGTAGTGTAACACGTTCCATAAAGATAACTTTTTGTACTGAGATTAGGATGTATGCAAAATAATACCCATACCTATATGCCTAACAATACTTCTATCATATTACAATTTTGCAAACTAACTTGCTTTAAAGGAGTTTGTCTATGTTAGCCAAAATTCCTTACAGTGGTCCTTGGATTTAGTATACGCAATCAACACACTAGAATTCTTCCCACAGATAAAGGGAAGAGATCATGAGCACCAACATAAGTGAAGGAATTAGTCACCTTGGCAACAACGCACATGAAAAATGCATCTTACAATGAAATCAAGACAAATACATGTTGTTTATGGGAATTTCTTAACAATGATGTTTGTTTTATATGCTTGGAGAACTATTTTAAATCACAACTCTTGTTAAGATTTTTCTCCCAAATTCTCACTTGCTTCTATTGCTACAATGTTATGTATCTTATGGTAGGGATGACAAAGTGAGCTAGGTCGACTTGTCATCCCACCTCATTTAGATGAGACGGTGGGTTAATCTTTTGAACCCGCTAGCTCGTCTTATTTAGGCGGGGCAGGTTAATCTTTTAATCCAGTCAGCCTGTATTGGCTTGATCTGCATAACCCGTTAACCCGCCCTTTTTTATTTTTGGCAATTTTAAAAAGGAATCTCATGTTTTTTTAAATTAAAATTGGTGGTTGTCAATATTTTATAACTTTACATTAATTTTTTTATACATAATTTGATTCATTAAAGTATTGTTAATATTTACTTTATTTTGTTAAGTATTAAACCTTCTTTGATTGTAATATTAAAGTTTGATTCAATTTTATTTCTCTTATTTACATTTTTATTGTCCAAAAATTATATCAATTATTGAAACCAAATAAATAGATCCAAAACAAAACAAAAATTACAAAAAATAAAAAGAATTAAAAAGTGGTGGATCAGTTTGCTTGCCTGCCAACCCACCCTATGGCGAAGCAGATTACCAATTTCAGTCTGCATAGTTTTGGCGGGCAGGCCAGCCTGCTCTATCCCCCGCTCTTTTCGAGTTGGGCCAAAACGGGTCGCCCTTACCCGTTTACCACCCCTAATTTTTTGTTTACATTCATACAAATCTACATGTTCTCTTGTGTGGATGGATGTTGTTGATTGTGGTTTTTGGATAAGTGTGATGATACGTTTCAGGGGTTTTTGTTTCTTCTTTTTTTATTATGTTGATACATAACCTTTTTTTTTAACAAGGTTGTAGTATCTCTAAAATACTTCATTTTCTTTTGTTGACAAAAGAAATAATTCTAAACATCATATTATAATTTGGGTGTATGGCTTGTACAAGGGTATGTCATTGTTGTTATTATTGAGAATAATAGGATTATCACATATTGTCTCTGAACCACTTTGATGCTAAGATACACTTCTTGATGTTTGGACCTACAAATTATCACTATCCAGAATTTGGGGAGGGGTGTGGATTGCAATTGAGTGAAATTTAGAAACATCAGAATAGGTGTGTTTTTAAAAATGGAAGAGTAAAACATTATATGTGTCTCTTTTACATATATATATATATATATATATATATATAAGATTAAAAAAATCAAATATTCATGAAAAATTAATTTACGGGAGTTTGCTATTTGTAAACCAGTAGTTCTCGCATATTAAAACAATAATGGACCTTCTTTTAAAATCAATTCTCAAATGTAATAGATTACTTCAATCATAAAACAAATTACTACCTCTATTCGAACCATGACTGCAGTTTACAGTGTATGCTGATGTAGCCGGACCATTTTACCAAGAATTTGGATATATTAGGCCTGGATCGCTGCATTTAACTTCACAAGCTCATATATAAGGGTTTAATCAATGGACTTTCTACTTTAATCACGTGTGCCAGCATAAATCAATTTTGAAATAAAAAATTAAAAAAAACGAACAGGACAATGCTAATTTCAACGAGTGCATCAATTCATGTGTTGGAAAATATATATAGTATGTTATTGTGTTCAAGTCACGACAACAAAACAAAATAAGCAAAGAAAAAGAAAACAATTATTCTTCGCCATATATAAGGGTTCAATGTGAATGTTGGTCTGCATAGATCCAAATCAAGAAAGATCCCATAATGATTTCCATTCCCACTTCCTCACTTGCTCCATTTAGCCAAAGAGAAGAAATGGTTGACCGTACAAGGAGCAAGATTCTTATAAGAGAATATAATGAAGATAAAGATGTTAAAATGGTGAGAAAACTAGAGAGGAACTCTGAGATTGGGACTAAAAAGGTGGTCTCCATTTTTACCAACATGATGGGTGATCCTTTATCTAGGATTAGGTTTTTCCCCCTTCATGTAATGCTGGTGGGTCACTATCCCTATGTTGCTTTTCAAATACTGCACATTAATTAGAACTTGTTTTCTTCAGATTTCATAAACTCTTTGTTCTACACTTTTCTAGCATGAAACACATATACTGATGTATATTACATGATTAAATACATACCTGACTACTCATCATATTTCAGGTAGCTGAGCTTCTGGAGAGCAAGGAACTTGTTGGAGTGATTAGGGGAGTAATTAAGAATGTAGGTACTCTTTCTGGATCACTCTTGAAGATGGGTTACATCCTTGGCCTCAGAGTCTCTCCTACTTACAGGTAGTGCTCACTTTCATTTATTGCACCTAAAAAGTTCTATTTTTGTTTTGTGGTTAGTGTATTAATCCTGTAATTTATCTTTTTTATCCTCTGAAACGATCTTCTGAACCATTTGCACAAGGTTAGAATTTTTTTTTCACATATATATGTGTGTGAGTAAATATTTACAAGATTACAAAATTTGGTCTTGCTTATTTTGAGCCAAGATGTTATGATAACATCATGCCTACCTAATACATATTTTCGTCTCTCAACTTATTTCATTCTTTCCATTTCAACCTTTTGCTTGTTCATTAGTGCCTTAATACACTTTTACAGAATGCTGTACAGAACCATCCTGCTAGATATCCATTCTTGTTAATGTGAGTGAGAAAACATTTTGGTGTCTGTAGGAGAAAGGGGGTTGCACTTAGACTTATCGCTGCAGTTGAAGAATGGATGGTGAGAAATGGAGCTGAGTATGCATTCCTTGCCACTGAAAAGGATAATGATGCTTCTAAAAACCTATTCACAATCAAATGCAATTATGTGAACCTTAGCTCACTTGTCATATTTGTCCAACCAATTAGCTCCCTCACAAAGCATATTTCCAGGGATATAAAAATAGAGAAAGTGGACATAGATCTAGCAATTTCGTTATACAGAAGAACCTTGAGAACCAAAGATTTGTATCCACTAGATATGGACGTTATTCTGAAGGAGAAACTCAGTGTAGGCACATGGGTAAGTTATTATAAAAGGGAGGGCCTCAATTTGCGAAGTAAGGTAAATAATGAAGAAGATCTCATTAGCAACGAAACTTCAAACTCATGGGTCATTTTTAGTATATGGAACACTTGTGAAGCTTACAAGCTTCCAGTTAGAAGGTCTCAACAAGTAAGGTTTCTTCTTACAACCTTAAATCACGCAAGAGAGAGACTTTTCCCTTGTCTTAAAATGTCGATGAGTAACTCACTTTGTAGATCCTTTGGGTTTCTCTTTCTTTATGGAATCTATGGACAGGGAGAGAACCTTGGAGAGCTCATGGAATCCATGTGGAGATTCACATCAAGAGTGGGAGAAGGAATGGGGAACTGTAAGGTGTTTATAACTGAGTTAGGGTTTGGTGATCCACTTGCCAACCATGTTCCTCAAACAGATTCCATCTCATGTATCGATGATCTATGGTATACAAAGAGACTTTCAAGCCATGCTGATGAAAACATTGATGAAATATTGGTGAGACAAGTGGGAAATGTGTTTGTTGACCCTAGAGATTTTTAGGTATATAATCTTCAAGGGTTCCATGTTGACCTAAATTGTCTTCTACATGATCTCTTTCAGATGAAAAATATGTTGATTTTAATGAAGAAACAAATTAGTTACATTTGATTAATGATGTTAATATTTTATTATTTTAATGAAGAAACAAATTGTCTTCTACACTAGTTCTTTTAAATGTTGCTAGTTCTCTATGTTTTAATTTTATTTTATTCTATATCTCAAATCTATTGAGATAATATCACCACATCAATCACCCCATATGAAGAAGGGGCATATTTGAGGTTGCAACTAATGAATATTTCTTTTTTCCCAATTTGGTGCAAGCCGTTCACATGTTAACTTCATGTTAACTAGTTTATGTTAACTTCATGCACGATTATCACAAGTGTAGAAAATAATTAAATAGAAATTAAGATTAAAAAAAATAATTAATTTTTATGTTCACTAAATTAGATATTATTTTAGCAACGAAAAATATTATGGATATCCAAATTAGTTTCTCTTATGGACAATAATTTCTAAATTGGTATTTAATTAACTACCAATTATTTAGATTATAAAGTTGGTAACTAATTATATACAATTTAGAAACTATTTATTGATAATAAAAACTAATTTAGATATCAATAATTTTTTTAATTTTTATAATAATATTTAATTTAGTTAATATAGCAAGTAATTATTTTTTCTATAAAATTGATTTTTTAATATTTGACAAAAATTAACAAATGTTTTTATCAATAAAAAAATATAGAGTATTTTAAGGTTATTCCAACCTATACTACTATAAGAAAAGGTTATACAAAAAAATATAAAAAAAATATAAAAAAACTCTACATGAATATCAACTTCTTTTTATTTGTTTTATCACCATCTATCTAAGAAGGGCTAATTTATAAATGAAAAGAAAGAGTTTTCAATTTTTCCATTTTTTTAAATACACAACCTGAAGCTAAGTTTATTGGAGATTGTACACCGATTAGAGATAAGGATATTTGATAGTATATAAGTGAGTAAAAATCTCACTTTATAAGACGATTTTGTAATGTTGAGTAAAGTTTAAAGTTTATTTCTTAATATGATATCAGAGTCATTTAGAGTCTGTCACAGCTAGAGTTTTTTTGGGCTTAAAAAATATATAATCTCAAACATGAATTGGTAAGAACTAATTTTATATAAAATAATTATTGAATTAACGTTTATACAATATGATAATTAAATTAACTTCTATATATGATAATTGAATTAATTTTTTAATAAGAATCTAAATAAATTTTTAATATTTTTAGCAATTTATTTATATTATATTTTAAATTAATCTCTAAATTAAATTAGTAACTAATTTTATTAATATTCTAGCCAAGATAGATGACCTTAACTAGAACATCAAAGGTAACCAAAAATAGTGGTTTGTAGTTTAGTTTGTGTGTTTGCCTCCTTCTCTCTTATAGAAATCATATTGTCCATTTTTGTACCAATCCTCTTTTCTTACTTAATTTATTCATAAATTCTCATAATCCCACACCACTAACTCTACAATCTACCCTTTATGAAGATTCCAAAAATATCCTCATTAAACTCTCATATCAAAACATTACGATATATTAACTGGGTCGGATTATCATTCATAAATAGTAAACAATCCGTCAAATACTAAAAACTTTATATATATATATATATGAAACAAATTATAAGTTCTAAATAAAATATAATTATTTAAAAAATATATTAAAGTAAATTATTTAATCAAATGTAAAAGTAACATTTATAATTATGTTATTTACATTAAATAATAAATCTATACATGTTAGAATAATTTAACTATATTTATATGAAAGGTTCTTTATTATTTTAATTGTACTAATTAATATTTTGGAAAAATAAAAAATAAAAAAATAAATTTTTTGAATTATTAGCGTTAAACTAACTATAATTAATAATAATAATAATAATTCAAAATTTCAAGAATTTAAAATTAAAAAAAATATTTTACAAGGATTAAAATCAAACAAAACATATTTGTAGGATTAAAAATGTATTTAAACCAAATATATAATAAATTTATTTTGGAGCATATACATGTTTTTATTACTTTTAATTAAAATCATGTGTAACTTTTTTTTATAATTTATAATTGTATTTTTCTTAGGAAAAAAACTACAATTCGGAATGTGTGAGTATTTTTATTAGTTTTCTTCAAATTTTGAACTATAAGAAATTATTTTCCTAGAATGAAATGTACTACTGTATGCAAAAAAATATGGGTATAAATGGTGTAATATTTTCCGTCCAAATATTCAGTAAGTAATTATTTCTATAAAAAATAAATAAATATAGTATTAAAATAACATATTTTCCAATATCAATTAAAATAAATTATAATTAAATAAATTTTGAAATAAAATATTATATAAAATCAACGTAAATTAGGAAGAATATGTTCTTTATCTCATATCTGATGAAAAAAAATCAAATATTATCTAAACATACTTCTCATCAATATGAATTTTCACAATTAACCTTTATATAAATTCAGAAAAAAAATATCATTGCCTTAAAATTTGTTTATGTCTTTTCAACAAAGAAAAATATTGGATAAAATCCTAAACACATGTGAGCATAGTACCTTCTAATAATTACTGATAAGAAACTTGCTTTACTCCTGTCATATTTAAAAAAATAAGTGCATTCCAAATAATGTCATGAAGGAAATTATGTAGATGACGTGAAAGAATCACGTACTCTTTTCTTCTTCTTTTTTCAGAAAACTTGAGAAAAGAATCACAATGGACTCTGGTAAAATTTTCAAATTTAAATAATTAAATGGATTCTTGTGGATACTTGCAATGATTTGAGGTGGATACCTATCTGATCTATACTCTTTATAGCTTATAAACCAAATTTAGAGAGACATTTTGTAAATTGGAATTCAAAAATATAGTGAACAATTGATGAAAATTAATGATAGAAAATGGTTTTTCATTGTTAATAATGAAATAATTAAATCTTCAGTAATGAGATATGTTGGCTGCATTGTTGGACATTGGAAGAAAAGAAAGAGACGAAAATGAAATTGAATGATAAAAGAGTATAATTATGATAAATAATAAAGGAAAAACGGAGATAGACAAAAGAAAAATGAGATGAGAGCTTGATGAATGAAAAAGAGTGGATGAATGAGAGTGAGAGGTTTTTAAAAAGTTATATTTAAATTCTTCTTGTCACTATTTTTTTTAACTTTTTTTAGTTGTAACATTTTGTTGCAATTTACTATTTCTATTCACAGCTCATAAATTGCCCTCTTAGAATAAAAATTTGTAAGCAAATTTATACCAAAATTTAATTATGCGTCATATCAATTAAAATTAATATAATTTTATAACTAATTAACATATAAACAAGTTGCCCCTATAGCTCAGTGGTAGAGCGTCAGTCTTGTAAACTGAAGGTCTGTAGTTCGATCCTGCATGGGGGCAATTCTATCTTTATTTTTTTATTTTTTTCATATGTAATTTTTCTTCTCTAAACTGTCATTATTTTTTGTACTAAATTTTTTTTTGTCATTTATTTTTTTCTCTATACTGTGTGTTGGCATGATTTTGTTTTAAGTCGTCTCAACAATATATAAATTCATACCAAAGTGAATCTTTAAATTACACATTAAGTTTCATTTAAATATACTCGGGTGATAACTCTTGTTACAAAAAAAATTCTTTTAGTATTTATTTGAACTACCAACTGCTTTTTATATGCATCTAGTTTTTCGAATAGCATTTATTAAACATCATCCTGTGAGTTCTAAGTAGACCCCATTTTTAAACCTTCATCCCACACAATTGGGTGAAAATAACCAAATTGTCTCATCTGATACTCTCTCTTCTTTCTGGAACATATGAAAAGTATTATTGTTTTAGAAAATTCATTCTCTAAAATCATTTTAGAAAGTATTATATACGTTAAAAAGTTTATTTCAGAAAGTCTTACAAAGTTCATTTCAGAAATCCATTTCAGAAAGTCTTTAACGAGATATTCCATGGATTCCAAAAGAATTATTTCATGAATTCCAAAAAAATTATGCTGGACAAATTTTCTGAACAGATAATCCAAAAATCACTTAAAGAAGGGTAAAATAGTATTTCTGAAAAATGTGGGGTACAGGTTCAAATTAGGGAGTGCAGAATTGCCCTAACGATGATTTGATGTATAAACAGGGGCATCCAAAATTCGACATGATTGTGTATCAATCGTGAATATCAGTTCTTTACAATCTCTGTGATAAAGAGCTTTCAATAAATCCGCCAAAACTGTTGGGTTAATTATGCTTTATTCCAACAAGTGAGAAGAAAACAACATCTATAATCTCTCAAATTTGCCAATGGCAAAATATGATTTTCACCAAAGTGGATTAACCAAGACCACCCTGTAGTTGCTGTCCTTTATAGATCTTAAACAAACTCTGGCCATCAATTCAAACTAATTACAAACCCAACGCCTCTTTCGAACTGGCCTATGTTGCTTCATTTCACTTGTATCAACAATGGAAGAATCACTGTTGAGCTTCAAACTCTCTTCTGCTTCCTTTTTCATTGTGATGGGTTGCTTAAAGCGCTCCCTACGTTTCTCCATCTTGGCTAAAGAATCGAGAATCCTTTGACTGTCATATCCACCAATACATTGATCAGAACTACCTTCGTTTGGCGACATTCTCTTCTTCACACTGTCAGTCACGACTGGGCCTTTAGAAGCATCTCTTCTGGCTACAGAAGCCTCCTCAATGGATGATTTCCATTTTTGTGTTACAATCTGACCTTCCTCGATATCCGAGTTTTCTTTCTGCCCTTGATCTTGAAGGTTCTTGATCCATTTCTTACATCCGAGGTTGCCCTCGTATTTTGAGGCGTCAAATTTGCTGGCCCTTTTATTAGATTCATCAAAACCCACTGAATCTCTCCTCCGCTTCTTAGCAATCCCCTGGTTGACATTTTCAAGTCTACCATTGGACAAGACTCTGGAACTTCTCACTTGAGACTGTCAAAAAATTGCAACCAAACCAAAAAACCAGGAAGATATCAATACATCTAACAAACAACAAAATCTTGCGCGGACATATGAAGAATACTGCATCAAATATATAAGAGTGAAGTGTGACAAATGTGAGCCACGGGTGCAAAATATAAACGTAGAAACTAACAGAATGATTATTAGCAGAATAAACAAAGCATTATAATGAAAACATAAAAGACTTAGACACCGTTCGGGCTTTATTGTGAAGTCAAAATGAAAAAATTTACAATGCAATAGTCATTGAAGTTAAGTATCTGCCAACTCATACTAAACCTGAACACGTGGCTTATCACAAATTGAATATAGTGGAGTGGCCCATGGTTTTTCATCACAAATAAACAATAAATACACCTTCATGCTGCCAATCATCTTCTTTGGAAATTATTTTAAAATAACTAAAACTTCAGTTTAAGAAAAGCCCACACTACAAAAGTCAGAAATTTTACAGTATACATATCTTAAAACATATGATAAGCAGACAGGCGCATTTAGCAGAGAAAGGTAAAATACCTGAAAAGGCACATTCTGATTGTCCAAAATACAACATTTCTACATAAAAACCAATGCAGGCTTTTTAAAGTGATAAAATAATACAACTAGTTAGCAGATACATGCATTAATAGAATTGAGTAAACAATGCAAACTTGACAGAAGTTGGGAAGAAAAAGAGACAGTCTTGCCCAATTCTGCCCCCAGATTGCGTATATAGACTAAACAACATACTATGCCCGTTGATATCAAGGGATAAATTGTAGTCTACAAATAACAAATACAAATTTCTGACAAAGAGATATTCAAATCAATACAAATGTGCCAGAAATGTGTGCTATCTAATGTGGAAGCTTCAATCAATTAAAATCTAAGCATAAAGAAAACATATACCATAAGCACAACAGTTATCTCAAGCCATGAAATCTATGGATGTGGCTGTGATAACGTATGATCATTGGCCACGTTTGATGGCACCCCGTTGACCACCACAACCCCTTAACATATTATGTCACATTCCAAGCATAATCGTGTACTAGTTTCAAGATGTACATGGTTTAGAAGCAAAATAGAAAGTGACAGAAATTTTATATTATGTACAATATCCAAAGCCTTATCCTACTAGAGGCAAAGTTGGCAAACACTGATGCCATAACAATATTACTGCCGCAAAAACAATATTACTTGACAACACGAAATTAATGTTAAGATTTCAGGGAACTACACAGATTTGTTTTACATACTTGACCCGAGATCCTCAGGAATTTAGTATTTTTACTTGATATTGATGCTGAAACTCAAGAACAACATTACAATCTGGCATTGGTCCAAACGTAAAAACCAGTTATAAAAAATAAAAGTTGAGAATGAAAAGATAAGACATAGTTAATGTTTGGGAGTGAGGCAGTACGTTTAGCATTATATGAGCAAAAGCTACCAAAAAGAAATTAAAGTGCAACATGTTTGATAACTCATTCATATAGACAAAAGTACAGATTCTTGACCATATTTTCCCCACCTTTACCTTTCCTTCTCTGTCAATCAAGTCAACTGATTTCCTGCATCTCAGCACTGCTTGCCCACCCTTACTTCTGTACATAATCTTAGAGCTAGCTTTAAAATATTTCTCAGCCTCTTGTTTAGGATTATTTAGCCAATGCCGCTTCAATGGCATATACTCACTCTGCACCTTTGCACACAGAGTTGTTTCATGATGCCTATAAATAATTTCATCCTCAGTCCAATTCAGGAACTTAGAAGGGGACCTGTAAAACTGATACTCTTCTACAGGATAAATTTCATCTTCGGCAGTGTCAGTATAATCACATGACCAGTAACTGCCTTTGCTGTCCCTAGCATGCTTATCTCTCCCATAACTCCCAAAGTTTTCATTTACTCTTGCACCATATGCATAATTTTTCATTGAATCTGTATAAGATTGTTTGTGATACTTACGATTTGAAGTATGGCAATGTGTATATTTTGGACAATTATCTTCCATTATCCCAGAACATGAGTTATTCAAAGTTAAAGAGGGGCTGTCACAGTGTCTTCCCCTACGGACAGATCTTCTCAAATCTCTATCTATATGTGGAAAATGCTCTCCACAATTAGTGTATGAAGATTCCATTTCTCTCTCAGCAGCAGAAGTGGCCATCCTATAGCTCTTGTTTACAAACTCAAACTCACATTCATCAAAATCATCAATGCATTTACTGTCAATAAAATGGGATCTTTCATCCATTTTTTTCCTTTGATTATGCCTTTTCTTATCAAGAAAAGATAAATGTTTTGGAAGAAACTGCTTGGGCTCCCTATAAAAGCAAGGACTCAGGTCATCAGCAGAGGATCCACAACCAAGATGATACCAATCTCTATCTCTGTCCTCATTATCTGAAACGCAATGACCTGGTTCAAAAATATAATAATCCCCCACATCCCCATTTTTCCTGTCATATCGGTTTGTATTTTCCCTAAAGCTTTCTTGATCTTCATGGTGATATTTAGTGCACCGTGTAACCAACTCATCAACAACCTTTTCATTGCCATAATAGTAGGATTGTTTTGTTTCCCTATTATATGAAACATCTCTTTTTCTTTTACTTTCAAAAGCTTGCAGATGGTCTTTTTGTCTGCCATAATCAACAAATTGACGAGCCAACAGAGACATATCCCTCTTATTGGACTTGAGGACGGAAGAAACATCATTATCATTTTCAGTGTGCTTGTTCATATTATAACCAGACTCAAATCCATTACTTCGGTGCCTCCATTCCTTTCTGAATAGACCACTAGTTCTTGAATTATAAGCTATGTTTACTGTTTTCTTATTGACACTGTTGTATTTTGAGTTCTTCCAATAAAGTGGGGAAGATTCCTTCACGTCAGTAACACAATTCAATGTTTTCCTTTTTATGGGGCTAATAAGACTTGTATCATTATGAACATGAACACTGTTTTCTGTTGGCTCAGAATCACTATCGCTATAGGAAGTCAGGCAACGCTCTTGATCTCCAAGTGACAGTTCTGACTCAATCCAATGTGGATAAGAACTACATGGTTCAATGCCACCACCTTCATCTGCCTTTATTTTCCCCTCTGTCACTTCTGCAGTATCTTCAGAAAGTTGGTCTGCTTGATCCGGATGCTCATCTCCATTTACACCAAGTATCGGGCCACTTCTGTGAAATGCAGAGTCCAGATATAAGTTGTAAAGTGACTTCAAAAAGACATTAAGAATTTTAAAAATAAACTTAAGTGCCAAAAGGCACTTAAGATTTAAAGTATGACAATGTAGGCAGATTTCGGACAATAAAGAATCAATTGAAACAAATGAATGGACAACTACACACAACTAGTATATTTTATTTTACAATAAAAAATAGCTGCAGTTAGAGTACTATTGCTATGTAGTATGGTTTTCATCCGATAAGATTTCACAGTCAGTCATCAGAAAAGGTTAAGGATAGAATTTTTCTATATTTGACAAATAAAAACCATTCACATATCTATATTACTTTATATTTGTCTTGAGCTTGAATTTGACAAATTTATCCATACTTCCAATATGGTGTTACGGGAAGGCAAACAAGCTTCAATGATGTTCAAACAGATTTATATTAAAGAATAAACAACAAAGTAATTTTATAGAAAGGAATCAGATAGACAGTGTATCAATCTGACCTTTTCAGAACAGAAGAGTCCTCCTCAGCTTTTTTCACATCTTCCAATTGATCTCCAGACACCACTTCATCACGTTCACTGCAAGAATAGAGAATATTTCCCTTATTGCCTGCCATAGATTCCCCTTCTAATGATGCATCCATTACGGTGCTATTGCCAGAACCAGAATAATCATCAGAGGATTCAAGCAGCTTTATCTGCTCAAAACCAACAGTAATTACTACAAAGACACAGGCAGCTACAGCACAAACATTGTTGTAAACAGACTGAGTGTATACCTCTATAACATTAAAATCCCTATTGCGTGGTCGTCTTACATCTATGGATGGTTGTCGTTCAACAATGCTGTCCTCAACCTGAATTGCTCTACCTTTTGGCTGAATTATCAAATATCATTAATCAAGCAGTAACTCAGTATCAATATCCAAGTTCATATTTGCAAGCAACAGTTAATGAGTTAACTTGAAGAAACTCACAAATTAACCAAAAGCTGTAAAATTATAAGGAAAAGATGGGGGAGGGGGATATCTCTGAATGCTACTCTTAATGTGAGTGTGAGATGTCTTACAAACTATTAACAATGCTAATAACTAAGGTCAAGCACTAACCTAGTGCAACTAATACAAATCTATCCCAATAATACTGTAAATAAACATGACAGAAACACTTTAATATTGCTAGTCTTCTACCAAGAGCCAACAGCTGAATATCAGCGTACCAATTTACAATCTGATGAAGGAAAAAGTACGCTCCCAAAAACAGCTTGATCAGTTTTCTCTCTCACGGCTTCCTGAAATACTTATACCCGGTCAGCAAGATCAGTCAAGAGAATTCTCAAACAAATAACACAACTTCTTAATTGTTCTTTTGCAAATATTATGTTAAACACCTGATTCCATTTCGCAGAGCCATCAACTGAAATACCAGTTCGCAAGGATGTTCTCCAAAGTTGCTCCTGTACAGAGTGTAAAACTCTCTGGTTAAGTTTCTCGTGAGTCTAATAAAACCATATGCTAATTAATTCACCATTATAACATTAAACATACAACATAGCGGGTAATACCAAAAACGGTAGGAGAAGATCCAATAAAGCTAACAAGGGAAATGGATAAATAAACTATGAGCATCTAAACAGAGAAACCAAGAGACAAGCGTCATGTAATAGCTAAAAATGAGATCTCTTGGACATAATAATATACCCACCAATGAAGCACAGTATAGTTTCCAAGTGCTCTCGTTAAAACCAAAGTTAAAGTAATCTGTTATGTCAACTCCAGGAACATTCCATGGCTTCTCCATAAATGTATCAATGTTTACATCAAATATGCCCCTGCAGTAGATGGGGGAAATCACAGTAAATGATATTAAGATATAGAAATGCTAGCTAGAATAAAATAACATGTACAGAATATCATCATGACCGCTTACTCACACCCCAATTAGTTTATCAAATTAACAAAATTCACTGAGCTCTGTGTGAACTGCGTATCAAAATACACACACTGACCAGTACCAAGGAAGAACCGATCCATATCCACATTGTAGAGCCACAGGATTTGCTGCAAGGCACACTCGAGAGGAGCTCAACGCAAGGTTCTGGATGCAGGCATCACCATTCCTCCTCCCTTTATTCAAGGATGAAATGTAAGAAGCCATCCCCATTGCCGCATTGGCCGTCATAATATTCACAAACGCTACTCCTCGACTCCTATCACTCTACAGAAATAAACACAACTTCAACAATTTTAAACACTACAGGAAAATAACGCCATTCATGAATTCAATCTATCTTATATTCATTACTGTGTCCACAAGTAATAGAAACATCAATCCAAATTCAAATTGTCCAATAAACAAAACACCGTAAAAAGAAGATAAGTAGTAGAATCAGCTTACTGACCTTATTACCAAACAATCTGGAACCATTATCATCACCATCATCGCCATATCCGCCGTCGTCGTTACAACCAACAACTCCGACAGGAGAATCCTCGTCATTCAGCACGATTTTCAAACCGTCGTCGTCGTCGCTGTCACTGGCAGCAGCACAGTCATCATTCACTGTGCCGTTACTCGTGTCCTCAACCAGGTTGACAATGTTACTGTTCACATCTAGTTTCTCTTCTTCTTGCTCTTCGTCTTGCTCTTTGTCGATGGCATTGGGAAGTTCAATGTCGACGGCGTAGAGTTCGCCGAAATCGTCATCATCGTGGAACTCTTCCATCTCCAGTGAGTAGCTTCCCAGCCACCTAAAACCCCAACAGACCTATAAATATCCTCACTTTCTTTTTAAAATATAACTCATAACGAAAACGTATCTTTTGACAAAACCCTTCACAATCTTAAACCCTAGCATTCTAAATTCACTACAGTAAGAAGTTACATTTACATGTATACAATTTTTTTTATGTCATCATACAACTCTCCAAAAATATTAATATTTTAATAGTTTGTGGAATTAATATTCTAATAGTTTGTGGACTTAAGAGATATGTTGAATTTTTTTCTAATTTTTTAAAAAATTTATTTTGGGTTTTTTTTTCTTCTTTTAGCTTTTATTTGTATTTGTAAATTTTCTTTGTGCAGTGTAAGGTTTATTTTTTCTCCTTTGTTGTTTTGTATTTAATTCCGGTTATAGTTTTTATTTATTATTATTATTAATTATAAATATTAATAATAATGATAATTACAATAATATTATTATTAGTAGTAGTAATATTAATATTAGTAGTAATTACAATAAAAATAATAATAATAATGTTAATAATAATTATAATAATATTTTTTTAACTTAATTAGTATTATCTATTATTCGCGTTATGTTGCGCAAAATTGTATAAATTCTTCTACTCATCTTTCGTACCCATCACTTATGCAAAAAGAATTAATCCAATTTTAATTCATTATATTTTGTAATAGTAATTCAGGTGTTTACTAATAAATATGAAATATTACGTTTGCGAGGGTTGAACATCCCTAGATTCAATACCAACACATATCAATTGTCGAGGATCAAAGACCCTCGGACTCAATACCAAAAGTATCAAATGTCAAGGGTCCAACTCCCTCGCCATCAATACCAACACATTAATAAACATTAAAAAAATATTTAAAAAAAAATAAAACGCCACTAAGAAGAAGAAAACAAAGCACCAGAGAAAGAAAGTATGAAAGCATAACTTTGCTCTAAGTTAGGGTAAAAATAAGAGTCTAAGAGGGCGGCTATTTGGTATAATCGCTTTCTTACACAAAATGTTTTGTTGTAAGAAGACGGTTATACCAAATAATCGTCCTTTTAGAAGAATTTAGTTTAAAAAAATGTTACTGTATTTTGAATAAAAGCGTCTCACCATAAAAATATCTTAAATAAATAATTTCTTTTTGTACTAGTGAAAGTCTTGACAAAGGCATAATTGCATGATATATGGTGTCACATTGCATGAAAAATGTACTCTTGTTTATTCTAGTTGGGATTCCTAAAATTTATTAGCCTTCTTTTCTTCATTCAATGAGGCAAAAATTTTGGTAGAGACAACTTGGATCATGTAATTTTTCAATATTTTTTCTTATGTTTTTGTTACACAAAGTTGTAATGTATGCTGGTAAACAGTAGCTGCCTAACTTTCCACTTGTTAGTGTCAGGTAGTTAACCATATTTTTGCCAACATAGATTTCAAAGTTTCTAAGGTTGTGTGTGCCAACTGAGTAAGTACTAAATCATGCAAGTTGGCTAAGTAAAGTTTCCTTTCATATGGCTTATAAAGATTCAATTAAAAAAAATTGTCGTTAATTGAGAGTTGTGAATTGCTTAAATATATCTATAAATTGTTCAATGTAAAGTGTTCTGTTAGAAATTTGCCTCATGGTTAACTAAATGTAAAAAATATGGCTGACCACATGTTTTGCCCTTATAAAATCTCTGGAATGTTGCGAATAATCGATGCATTAAACCTTATATTTAACGCAATTGATTTATTAATTTTTAAAGTAGACATATTTTCTAAGTATAATTTCTTTTAGAGGATATGTGAAATTAACATAAATTTTTGGAGGAATAAAAAAAAACATCACTCCACCAATTGTGAATAGAGTTAACCCTATTTTATTACTTAATTAATCACTCATATTCGTGCTTGAGACATATAAATTCCATTTGATGTAGGTTAGCCTACTATGTAACAAATTATTTTGTTGAATTAACTATTTCTGCAAGTATCATTAATCACCCTAATAAATAACCGTAATTGTAAGGGGAATTTACAAAATAATTGTCTCATGTTTTTCCTGAAAGAATAATTTATTGGATTGATTCTATGACAATTATAGTTACTGTGTCATTTAGGAAAATATTGTTTGATACTTAAGACACATAACTCCCACTTAAGTGGATTAACATGTTATTTAATCAATTACATTCTTAAATTAACAACTTCAATAAAACATCATTAACCACCTAAACCAACACTAGTAATTTAAAGTGGAAACATTTATAAATATTCTCTCACACATTCTTTGACCCAATTCACTTATATAATTATGTTTTAGCAAACTTGAGATGAAAAATTAGTTGCTTAAATGTGACATTAGAGGCATAGACACCCAAAGTATAATTTAATCAACAGTAAATACAGTTAACCAAATTTTAAAATACATGGCTAACTTCCTGTTTTGCCTATAAAAAGTAATATATTGAATTAATTTTATAAGAATTATGGTTGTTGGGCCATTTATGTTAGTGTTATTTAGTACTTAAGGCCCATAATTCTCAATGAATATGGATTAATATACTATTTAACCAATTAGGTTGCTTAAATAACCATTTCTATAAGCATCATTAGCCCTTTATTCTAAGAAAAAACGTGTACATTCTCTAACTCTTACTAAATGTAGATAGATCAGTATACTAATTAACCAATTATATTACTTCCTTTAACCCATTTTTTTTCTTTGACCCAATTTTTCACAGGTGTTTATCTTTATATATTTTTATTATTAAGATAACAATCTAGCAAATGGACGTAAAAAGGCTAACATTTCTCAAATGTTATTAAATATTTAACATTTTATTGTTTATTTTATTGTTTGTGTAGCTAAAATATTTTTTTCAATTGTCCTTGCAATATAATAATGACCCTGTCTAATAAAATGCTAGTTTTCATGTTATGTTTATTATTGTTCCATTAGCAACACAATATTTTTTTTAGTTTATTAAAATGGTGCTAATTTGAAATGTAATTAATTTCTTTTTGATAATGATAGGTATGATTGTTGGAATCCCACATTGACTAGAAATTAGAGTCTTTCATAGTATATAAGTGGGTGCAAACCTCATTTCATTAAGTTGGTTTTATGGAGTTCAGTTAAGCTTAAAGCCCACTTCTTATCAATGATTCTTAATTTGAGGATAAAAAAATATAAAAATTCTTATTTTTTTTTTTCAAATTATTCAAGTAACATGATAAACTTTTGAATAACACTTTGCAATTATATGCAATTTTTGTTTAAAAAAATATTCTTATTAAGAGCTTTTAACACCTCACTTGATTTAAATCTTTATATATGACATTGAAACAAAAAAATTCGAATGACTAATTTAATAATTTAAAATTAATTAGATTAAAAAGTTAAAATTATACTCGTTTTTATCTTTTACATGATTTTTTCAATTATGGAAGTTTCATAGTTTTGAGACAGTCAATATTAGTTTTATTATGTACGCATCATTTTATAAAATACAATTTAAAAGTTCTGATCTCATGTGATACATAATTGAAGAAATTTTATATTGTTAATTGAATTTTATGAAGTGGTTAGATGATAGATTTGTTGTTAGTAATTTGATAGATGATTAACCTATTCTTACTTGTTAGTGTGATGTGGTCAATGATATTTTTTGCAATTAATTATGGTTCTCCACCTATATTGATAGTTGGGCAAGAGTTATGGCTATCTGGACCACTGTTCAAATTAGTGTTGAATTGTGATATCTTAATAAACATTAAAATAATGAGTGATACATTAACACCAATGTGACACTTAAGTAAATTATTATTTTATTATAATATAATATTTTATTCTAAAATATTGTTGTAAAATAATTTTACTATTAATAATGTAAAAAAAAACTTATTCTAAAAGTTAAATTAAGGAGAGTATTCCCTAATGAATTAAAGTGGTTATTCATTTGCTTTCAGGTGATTATTGTTTGGTGAATGGTTAATATAAAACTATTTTAATATTAAGTAATATTTAATACTTTTAAAATATTATTTTAGGTATTATTTTTCAATCAATATTAGTGAAGACTATTCTTAATCTCGTTTCTCAAAGTTATTTTTTAGTTGAATTTTCAACCCAAATTCTGTAGATTAAAATTTTTCTAAATTGAAATTAGTAAAAAAAAAACTCAATCAGTAAAAAAACTCAATCATAGAAAAGTTTTAGTAAAGAGAAAAAATAACCTTAAATATCTATTAGAGATTTTACATCAATTAAAGTATATAAAAATAGATTGTAAATAGATGTAAATCTTATTTTATAAAATTAAAATTTATTTTTTCTATAAAATTTAACTTTTACTATAATATAAATTGATGACATTTTAATGGAGATTAAATTAACAATATCTTGACTAAAGTCAAGTGATAAGAGATTTAAGACAAAATTTCAATTTTTTTTCTTTATAAGTGAAATTTGAAATTTTATTATTTTAAGAAATCAAATTATTTTAACAAAATTTCAACAAAAAAAATATTAAATAGTATATGTTGTTATAAAAGAAATTATAAAAATAAATTACCTTGAAAGGAAGGGTTTTTTTAATGGAATGATGTGTTGGAATGTTCTTGCAAACAAGCCAATAGTGTAACAAAATAATGGCTTTTTGTACGTAGAGGAGCTTTTGTACTAAAAAGGCTCTATTTTTTTGATAGAAAAGTTCTTGAAACTCTTTTACATTTTATCACAATTGACCGACATAAATCACCAGAGGAAAATCAGGATTTGTTTAATTGGATTTCAGTTTTTTTAAATATATTTTTTATAGAGAGAAAATGTCTTTATTTAAAAAATCTGACAAGTATGCATTTCAACTTGTTCACACCATAATTCCACTTCATCATACTTAAATAAAACTTTCTTTTTGTTCTACAAATGAATATCTTAAACTTGTTTTTATTTTTATCATTGAAACTCCAATCTGAAACTTGCTTTTAAATTACCAAACTTTATCAATCAGAATCTTAAAGGAAAAAAAAAAGTTTTTGAAGGCAAATGTCAAATAGAGTTTTTATTTTTCCTTTGAATAGCTTTACTGAATTTGACTTATTAGAGCCAACATGGGTTTCAGACACCACACCAATTAAAATGGGATCAGATACAAAGTAGGAAACTGACCTTTAATTCACCCAATAATGTATATTTTGCATTGGAGCTAGTTATTAGCTAGGAAGTTGATGGATTTATATGATGAAAAGATGAGTGGTGAGTAATTTCCCATTTGATTTGTGTGTTAATAATTCAGTTTATTCAATATAGTAGCAGCTAGTATGTCAATTATGTTTCTAATTATTATTAGATTGGGGCAACCTAATAAGGTGTGAAATTTTAAAGTGGCTGCAGCTATTAAATTCAATCACATGGTTGGTCACACATGCACAAACAGGGTCACCAGGCTCTCCTCGATCCAAAACCTTAGGTTACTATAATTTGCACACTAATAAATTCATATTCATGGTCATTCTTTTACCTATCTGAACAAGAAAGTAGTAGTTGAATCCAAAGGGTGTTTGAACCAAAAACATGTGCCTCTCAGAAGCATGGAAAGAAAGATGTAAGTTCATCTATCATTTCACAACTATCGGTAAAACGCTGCTTTGTCTTTTGGCAACCTAACAGTGACTTACAACTGTTGCATGAATGTTGAATAAATTAAGGTTTGATTTTAGAGGTATCTTCCAGTCATTGCTATAGGTTAATTATAGACCCTCTTTCTTCCACTACACCTGCAAAGTGGTTTTCTATCTTCTTTTCACGTGTGTGCCTTCTAAGTAGTCACCATTATTTATGGCATAAGTATACACATGCATACATAAAAAAGTCACACAATGTTAGCAAAAAGTGTTTCATGATATATGCTGATAAATGAGATATGCATGATGATGTATGCAACCGTGTCTACACATGCATGGATATCATTCATGGGTGATCATTGATTCGAGGGTAAAATTCTCTTTTTTCAAAGTTGGAACAGGTCTATAATATTATGCAGGTGAAACAAAAAATAAAAATTTAGAATTAAAAGAACAAGAAGCAGTTTTACAAGTTCATGTTTTTCCTCTGACATAGTGGACTGCCATTGCTCCCCGGTAAATTTCTTCCTACAGCTTAGAACTCGTGGTGCTTTGTCGCCATCTCTAGATGCTATATCCATGCCAATGTAAAAGCAGAAGGGTAAGAAAAGGTAAAATGGAGTATTGGAATTTGTTACACTTCAACTGAGGCTGTGTATCAGGAAACAGAGAAAGAGAGTTATTTTTTGACCAACAAAATTTATTCTTTCCTTTTAACCTTTTGTTACCTCATAAATAAGATCCTTCGTTTTATAGTTTAATTTCTGTATTCATTTTCTGCATGTAGGAAATATAAACCTTGATTATATAAGTTCTATTAAATTATAATGTATTTTTAGTACAAAATACTAATTTTGTACACCAATAGCAAATAAAAATCATAATTGATATAGCTTTGAAAACGGTTATTATAGAAGTAAGTAAATAAACTTACCACCATACATAGAGGCTTGTTATGGGATGACTTGCATAATGAGTTTATAGATTATTTTCTCTTAATAAATTCACTGTAACAGTCAAATTTGATGCATAAAGTAACTGTTTGTACATTATTAACCCATGAATAAAACTGGAGACCTGAACCTCTAGAGGACTTAAAAAATCTGCAAGCCAATTGAGCATTGTTACACTAGGGGTCACCACATACCAACCCTACAGATCGCAAGCCCCTCTCTAGCATCTTCAAAATTCTTTCCAAAAACTTTTGATTGGTGTGCTTGTTTGTGAAGCAGAAAAACAAAGAAAGCTAGCCATAGCACTCTGCCATGACCATCACAAACTCTTGTCCTCTGATACTCTTCCTGTGCTTCACTATGCTCCCTTTTCTATTTTGTGACGAGGGAATGCATTCAGGTACTGCAGCAAACTCTTACCTCTTTTTATTCTAATGATTATGCTTCCTGTGACCCTGAAGCGGACATAATGTTTGGCAGGTCAATCGAACCAGATTTTGCATTCTTTCCAGGAAGACAGAAACGGGTCCATAACAGTGTCAGTGAAAGCAGAACATGCTGCCTCTAGAAAAAACTGGTTGCATGGTATATAGATCTTACTTTTCCAACTATGATGGAAAAAAAACTTCCATTATTCCTTTTTGTTTTTTTATTTCATTTTTGGAGTCCCTTTTCACCGTGCCTTTGATCATGTCGACATTAGGTTCTTGCACAAGCAAAGACATAAGCATCTCACAAAGCACAAGTTCTACATCAGGAATACCACAGTTCATTGTGCAGATTGTTAACACCTGTGTTTCTGGATGTGCTCCCCGTGACATCCACCTCCACTGTGGTTGGTTTGCTTCTGCAAGAATAGTGAACCCCAGATTGTTCAAAAGGATCTCCTATGATGATTGCTTGGTCAATGGAGGGAACCCTTTAGCCTCTAGCCAGATAATCAGAATCACATATTCCAATTCTTTCATGTACCCTCTTGCTTTCAAGTCTGCCAAATTTTGCTGATGAATCCAAAATAAGGTAGAACAAATACAAAGACTTCCAAAAATCCATGAGTCCACCACCCTGTGGATATTAGCCATTGCACTCTTTCTTTAGCTTTAGTTTTGTGTTATTTTTCATATGTAAATGTATAATTTGGTTTGTTTCTGCTATCAATGCCTAGAGACACCAAACCCTTGAAAGGGAATTTTCATTTTATAGGAATGATGGAATTTTCAAGTCAAAAAGATATTTCTGTGGCTGTAGCTGCATGTTGCATGAAATACTCAAATAATTGTGGTATTATTAGTGTGTCTGTGTATTGAAGATAAACATTCTTCTTGATATATAATACTTTTTTGGTGATTTCTTCTTTATATTTTATGAACACTTCCGAAATCAATCTAAAAAAAATAGTTTACTGCTCTTCAAGTTATAAAAAAAGCATATTTAGTTTTAAACTTATTAAATATCTGTCACTTTAATTTTTATTTTACTTATAATTTTAGGAATAAATAATTACAATTCTATAATTTTAAGAATTAAAATAATAAATTTACAATTTAAAAAATATTAATTGATGTTATATATTTGTGTATTGTGTTATTCTTTTTTGACACTTACATTTACAGTCTTCTGTTTTTAGTTTTTAAAATTTATATTAACAATAAATTTATTATTCATTAAATAAATTATAATGTTTTATCCCATTTATACATATTTTAAAAATATTAACTTTATCTTTTGTTTAGAATTCATGCTATAATTTACTTTTAAATAAATCATTATTTGCATATGTGAACTAATCCCGTATTATATTCTACATGCTCTTTGTAATAAATTTTAAGACAGGGAGTTGTAATGTCTAATATTGTGTTTTTCACCTTCTTTGCAGTCTTATATTCAGCACATACACATTAAAAAATAAAAAGTTTTATGAGAAGACACAAACATGTATAATAAAGTTAATTTCATCATTTTCATATTTGGAAGACTTACATTTAAAATTATAATTAAGGAATCAATATGAATGTTAATATTGTTCTAATGTTCAGATCTCGATAACAATAAGATGAATTTGCACATAGAAAAAGGAACATTATTGTTTATACCAAAGCTCGTATGACTTAAATTTATTGCGTATTAGAATCTGTAATATCAGGAAAGTGAAATATTCTACATGAAAATTGCTAAATAAAAATTGTTTTTTAGATAAAAATAATTAATTATTATATTAATTAGTAGTTAAAATCTAGATAGTTAATTAGATATTAATTTAAAAATTAATTATGAATAATAAAAACTAATTTAAATATCAATAATTTTTATAATCTATATAATAGTATCTAATTTAAATATAATAATTTTTTATTTTTTATTTTTTATTTTTAAAATTAATTTATATTTAGTGATTTCTTAGTAATCATATTTTTTATTTATGAACAAATACCCTAATAATTAAGTGTTTACTACGTATCTTTTTATGAAAGTTAATCATTAAGTATCAATCTTTTTTGAAGAGTTTCTAGTTTTAGAAACTAACTTGTATATTTGTATTTGTGACATAAATGTCATGGTATATTTGATTACAGTATAACTTAAAAAAAAAACATAACCTAATAGTTATGAAAAAAAAAAAATTAATCTATTACTTATCACTAACCTCATTTATCTCCAACAAACCTAAAAGTATTTGTAGAAGAATATTTTTGAAATTACAATAATTATAAAGGTGCAGACAAAAATTATGGAGGTACAGGAAGAAACGCCCCCATTTTCTTAATCGTGGCCCATATCAAAGCCTAGACCAATCACTATTACTTTGGTCCACGATCCGCTTTTCCCTTCTTGTATTTGATGTTACAGAATAAAATATAGTTAGCATTTTGAAAAGATTGAAATTGAATTACATTAAAAATTTGTTATTAGCTACACTGAAATAATTGTATAAAAAAAATATACAATAAAATAAAGATGTTAAAAGTTGAAGCTACTTATTCATGTTAGAGTTTCTTTTGTCAATTACCAAACACTCTGAATTTATACAACGCATAACAAATAATTACCTATTTCACAAACACCGTCATTTTTTTTTTCATTTCTGAGATTATTTCTTTAGAATTATAATTTTAAATAAAAATGTAATTAATTATCAAATAACTATGCAAATTTATTAGTATGTTATAGATCAGAATACAAAACTTAATCAGTTTTTTAGGGTGCCAAAGTGGACCGGCCGGTCCCGTATAGGCCCGCAAAATGCAGGTAGAGTTGACTCGCGCCCATATGCAAGTTAACCCATTTTTCTTATTTTTGGGAACATAGAGACAGTAGTGGTATGCAGCAACGGAACGACAGTAACGCGCGACAATTGCAAGTTGTCACTCCTCCATTGGAGCATTATTGTCAAGTCAATTATTTTTTTTTGCGGGCTAGCGGGTCAGCTCCCCCGCTATTAGCCCGTGCGGACCGCGAATTATGTGGGACGGGCTAATACGGGTCAACAGGTTGAAAACGTCGGTACGCCTCACTTTGTCACCTCCTAGATTTTTTCTCTTTAAATTAAACATACTCTAACTTTTTCTTTCTTTAAAGGTGTAATTCACATACTATTCTTGGAATTAATAATTTTTCTCTCAACAATTTAAAATTACTTCTTAAATATTCCTAAAATACTTATAGGTGGAGGAAAAAACCAAATTTAAAAAATGAAAAATGAAAAATTGTGGACTTATCCTTTGGGGGGAGAACTATAGAACAAGATAAGAAAACAGGGTGTGGGATTATGGCTCTCAGATATTTCTGCACTACAAATATTTCAACCAGACAGCATGATTTTTCTGCTAAAATTCTTGTTCCATCTTCTCTCTCTTTAACAAACTCGCGCATGCACAGTTCCACCCCAGAGACAAACACCAAGACCAAGTCTACTGCTGACAACTTGAAGAGCCTCGTCAACACCCTCGTGCTTCCTTCCATTTCATCTTCTCCACTTCATTCTCTCCACAGAGGCAACTGGGTCAAGCTCATTTGTGGTGCAAGCTTTGAGGTATGTAAACTCAAACACTCTATCTTGTTTCTCCCTTAGAAAGAGCTTCTCAAACTTGTAATAACACACTCTCTCTCCATATATATATAGGATGTTGTTGATATCAGAAATCTCAGCCTGGTTTACACTCTTGCTGGAGGTAAGGTCTCTTGTTTAGGGTGAGAGTAATATAGCAGACAATATATACTTGCATGATAATCAACATGTTGTGGCTCACTTTTTCTTTTGGACAATTGAAGCTTCCTTAAGCATTGTTTTCCATAGTACAAATCCTTTGAGTAGTCTCAGCTCGGCCAAAATTAGGGCTTTTGGATTTTCATTTTGGACAAAAGTTAAATGCAATTCTGTATGTGTTCTTGGTGTTATTCTTATCAAAATTAGAGTTTCATTCCATCTTGTTATTACACGAATTAGCGAGGTGAAAATTTATTTATGATAAGTGTTTGAGGAAGGAATTGCATTGCATCTAGTATTTTTCTTTTCATTGTTTAAGTTATGCAAACTTGGTCTTATTATTGACTCTGAGGAATATCGTGTGATTTAAATTGGATTAAATGGTGGCAGTTGACTGCATTGACTGTGCTGCTGATGCATCAGTTGTTAGTGCTGTGAATGAAGGAATTGAAGCTGCAAGAGATATCGTATGCCTTAGAAAGCCGTGGGTGATGATCAGTGTCAATGATGATAAAGATCTTCATTTTCGGAAGGCCGGTAAGTTTTAACTGGGCGCCTGGTTCAGAAATCTTGTGGCGTGAAGGACGTTGCAAGTGTTTAAATTATCATGATCGATTTCAATTAGTTTTACATTTCAAACATTTGCAGGGTGAACACACTCATTTTGTTATTGGGCACAATATTTTGCTGTAAGCCAGTTCATATATTCATAACATAGTGATGTAAACCAAAAATACATGAAGATGATCAAGGATGCTATACTTGATCATCTCAACAAACAAATAAAGACTTCATCAATAAAAGAAATGGACAAAGTCCAAAGCATTTAAAGTTTTTCTTATTAATCTTCTCAAAAGATGAGGCTCAAACCCAATTAATATCTCTTTGTAATATCTTTATAATAGTTTTTAAAATAGAACATGAATAGGAGTATGGGATTTTATGAAGAGTAGTACCAAAAGTCACATTTTTCATGTAGCATGTGACTGGTTGGATGGCCTTTTCATTTGCCTTCCCATGCCTTTTATGTCTTTTCATATGACCGGCCTCTACACTATAAAGAGGAGTTTGGTTCTTTTGTGAATACAAGTTGAAAGTTGAATATTGAAATTCAAAGTGAGGTTATTCTTTAAAATTTGAGTGGTTTCTTTGTGAGACTTGCTCTCCTTCTCTTTGTCTTATTTTGTGGGTCTTGGGAATCCTCAAGTGGCGGCACTCTCACTCATCTTGGAGCCTTCCACCATCCAAGTGGCGTGATCACTCCCATTGTCTTCAACCACATAAGTTTCTTCAACTCTTCATCTTCTTCTTCCATACCCATTCTATATTAAAAACCTCTAAAACATGTTTTTGTTTCTTGTTCTTGATTTTCAATCGGTCAAATGTTGCTATTGAATGTTTCTAATCAATAGTTTGTCATTGGTTCTTGTTTTAATCGGTTGGAATTACTTGTTGATGTTCTATTCGGTTCATGTTCTTGAAATGGGTTTTCCATGGGTTTCTTTATTTGTGTTCTTGAAATGCGTTTTCAATGGGTTTCTTGATTTGTGTTCTTGAATTGCTTGGAGAATCTTGATCCAATTCTTGAAAGTGCCATATAATGTTTCATCTCCCAATCCACTCACATCACATAATTTACATATTTGAATTTCAGTACTTCTAGAGTACTTGAATATGAGTCACAATTTCCAATTTGAAGAAGTCTACCCACTCACTATATGGTCGTGAGACCTTATTTACTTCAACATTAAGTGGCAGTTTAATCTCTAAAATGTAAACTTGTACTCGTTAAGTTCATAATCTTGACCATAGGGCTATGATCATGCAGGAGTTATGATAAAAAAAAAAACGTATATTAAAGAACTTCTTGTTCCTAATGATATTGTTCCATGGAGATAAGGGTTGTCATAGTTAAAGTGCCATGCCATGACACTATGAAAACGTGGAATGGAATGCCACTACAAAAGCATGATCATCTTTTATTATTATCGTACTAAAAGTTTTTTCTTTACTGACAAAGATTCAATATGATGCATCAGGTTTTAAAGGTTAATATAACGCTTACATATGATGCATTCAAGTACTTCTAGAGTACTTGAATATGAGTCACAATTTCCAATTTGAAGAAGTCTACCCACTCACTATATGGTCGTGAGACCTTATTTACTTCAACATTAAGTGGCAGTTTAATCTCTAAAATGTAAACTTGTACTCGTTAAGTTCATAATCTTGACCATAGGGCTATGATCATGCAGGAGTTATGATAAAAAAAAAAACGTATATTAAAGAACTTCTTGTTCCTAATGATATTGTTCCATGGAGATAAGGGTTGTCATAGTTAAAGTGCCATGCCATGACACTATGAAAACGTGGAATGGAATGCCACTACAAAAGCATGATCATCTTTTATTATTATCGTACTAAAAGTTTTTTCTTTACTGACAAAGATTCAATATGATGCATCAGGTTTTAAAGGTTAATATAACGCTTACATATGAATGTTCATGTCTTCTGAACAGAATTTGATCCAGAGGACTGTCCAGCAGACTGTTCACGGCCTTGTGAAAATGTATGCCCTGCTAGTGCAATATCATTCCTTGGGAAATCTTCGGGAATTTCGTATAATACTGAAGCACCAAGTGTACTCAAGGTTTTAACTTGCTTTTACAAACTTCTTCTGAACATACAGGCTATGTTCTTAAAAATTAAAAGGTGTAAAGTTCAATATGTAGGATGGAGTCATAACAGAACGCTGCTATGGCTGTGGTCGCTGTCTTCCAGTTTGCCCCTATGATAAAATAAGTGAGATATTTTCCACTTCCATCTGTGATTATATGTTCTTAACTCTTTAACTGTTTAATTTTTATTTCGATGATATTATTTGATTTCAACCATATGTACTTTTCATATTGATCTAGGAGAGGTAACATATGTAAGAGATGCTATTGCAACTGCTGATCTCATCAAGAAAAATGACGTTGATGCTATGGAGATACATACAAGTGGGAGGTAATATTAAATTATCAAATTGGTTATATACAAGGATATTTCCATAATTTTATCAATCACTAATGTAATAAAGGTATAATTCTCAATTCCCATATTCAATCACCATGCTTTTTGTGCTTTATTTCTCTTTTCATGATTGAGATACACTATTTCTTTGATGTTTTTGTTTGAATTCATTTGCTTATGTGACCTTTTATCCTTCTATAGACAGAGTACATTGTTCGAACAACTCTGGAGTGCTCTGGGAGATTCAGTAGAAAATTTGAAGCTTATAGCTGTAAGTGGTGCCACCAATCTGTTCTAATATTTAAGGGATAGAAGTAAATTTTCAGTAAATACTTAGCCTCTTGGCTATTGGCATTTTGAATCGCCACTACTATTGAAATAATCCAGGTTAGCTTACCTAATGTTGGTGATTCAACAATATCCTCCATGAACTATATGTTCTCTATTATGAAACCCAATCTTCAAAGCTTCAACTTATGGCAGGTGTGCCTCTGAACATTCTCAAATTTTTATTTTTTTCCATATTTTTGTTAACAAGTCCATCTTTGTCTTTCACAAACTCAAGTTAGATGGTCGTCCTATGAGTGGAGATATTGGGAGAGGAGCAACTAAGGAATCAATTGCCTTTGCTGTTCAACTGGCTAAAGAAAAAGAAAGACCTCCTGGTTTCTACTTATAACTCACTTTATGTTCCCTGGAAAACCTTTAAATGTTTACATCTATCCTAGATTCTGTTAATGTTAGTGACCCTCATAGGTTTTCTTCAACTTGCTGGTGGAACCAATGCTCACACAATTGAAGGGTTGAAAAAAGAGGGACTCTTTCAAACAACTATTAGTGGTAGTGTCCCCATTTTGTTGTTTTGTATCTCTTGTTCTTCAAACTCTCTCTCAAGTTCATTATAACTGGACCTTGCTTTTGGTTAACTTTTCCTAGAATACCTGCATGATGACAAATCAGCAATAAACTCATCTGATTCACCACATGCTTTAATTAGCGGCATTGCATATGGTGGCTACGCACGGAAGGTAAATTACTTAGCTATATATCTAGATAGATATAGATATAGATGTTAGTTGCATCCCTGTGTATTAAGCAACACTGGTAGCAGATTTTTAGTACCCTTACCTAATAACAATAATAATTTGTTGGCTTATAGTCATGTGAATCTGGCATGCCAATTTGTCAAATCTTATAATGTACATTTTGGTTCAGATTGTTGGTAGAGTATTGAGATCAATGCAATCACAACATGGTGGGGCTGCTTCAATTGAGGATCATTCTGAGTATCTCTTGATGGCTCTTAAGGAAGCACTTGCTTTGGTGGGGCCTATTAAATGTTCATGATCGATGGCAACTTCACAGTCACCCTTCAGAGCTGTATTTGAAAACTGCAGCCAATACCAAAGAAGAATAGAAAGTTGTTAAAATGTAATAATAGTGGATGACAAATGGATCCATATAGCTCATTTCTAGATTCACTGTGTATAAGAGTATTGTACATTATATATTTACTGTATTTAATAGTTAGAAACCAAAATATTTTTAAATTATTTTTTTTAAGTTAAATAATTCTGCTTATAATGTTATATAATTGGTTAATAAATCGATTATTTTTAATGCGTGTTTCTTTCAATTAATATATATACTAAATTTTTAATTAATGTTATTTTTTTTCATTGATTTTTCTTAGTTTATATTGACATTACTATAGCATCTATTTTTACTGATTTGACCAACAAACGTTTTATGTGAGACTATATTCAAGTTTTCCCCTTTTCAACTTTAGTATAAGTTTCTTTTTAGTTCCTAGTTATTCTTTTCTATTCTTGTTTAAGAAATTTTTTTATTTTAGTTTCTTTTCCCATATTGCAGATTTCGATTATACGACTAACGAATTATAAATCATTTTCAAAGTATTTTAATTTTGTTTTATCATCAAATACATGGTTATATATTTGTTTTCCTTTCAAGATATCCATTCCAAAAAAAATGCGTGGGTGTTTTGACAAAAAAAGATTTATTTTAGAGCAATAAATATCAATTTTCAATTTGAAAAAATTATAATAAGTTTATTTCAAATGAGGAAATAAAAATATATTTATGTTTTCTAAAATGCTAACAAGATAAAAAAAACTATATAACTCAATAGTTAAGAGAATGGAAATTAGATTTATTTTTCACACTAGTACAAGTTAGATTATGGTTATTTATTTTTATGAAAAAGAGCTCATTCTACCTCAATCTTACATTTTTTTTACAGTAAACACTTTAAAAATCATGTAATTAATTACTAAACTTTATCCTTTTAAAATAAATATCTTAATTTTTAATTTCATTTTATTTATCCCCCTAAATTTTGTCTCGTATTTTTGGTAAAACATTTTTTAATTTTAATTTATTTAGATCCTTAATTTTTTTTTTAAATTACTTCCTTATATTAAAGGAAACCTAAATTGTTACTGGATAATAAATTCTAATCTTTTATTTATCTTGAGTTTTATTCGTTCATTGGTCCTTTCATTACAGTTTTTTTTCAAAAGTAAAAAAATTGAATTAAAAAGAAAAAATTAATTGAAAACCCATTTTTAATTATAAAAATTACTATGTTTTTAACGTTTAAGAATTGATTTTTAAATAAAAAATATTTAAAATTTAAAGTAAAAAAATCATGTCGATCTTTTTGTAATATTTTAACTTCATCTTCTTGAAAGGACTATGTGTGAATGGAGTGAATTTTAAGAACCACTAAAAGATAAAATCAAAATTAGGAAATCAATTTTCAAAAAGAATGGTAAAGTTTATGGATGAATTGACATAAAGTTAAAGTTTAGAATATGTACTAGCATTGGATGTGTTAAGAATGACTAAAATCTTAAACCTATAGAAATTATGCATGCACTAATAGTTAGCTGAGGGATTCCCATATTAACCCCAAACAAATTGGTAATAATTTTACTGGAAGTTTGAAGAATGATGATATTAAATTGAAAATCATCAATGTATTATTGACAATAAATGAAGACATTTCATATAGTCTCTTAATTTCTGCGCTGACACATTATGAAATGTTATAAGATAATGACTTTTATCAGTAATTAACCTTCCAAGATAATTGGTGACTAAAAAGAAGATTTTATTTATTTCTTTCTTATTGGTTTGCTTCAAAATCTTATAATTTTAAAAATGACAAATAAAAAAGCAACAAAAAATCTTAAAAAACAAAACTAAAAGTAGAATATAAATAAGTGATCATTGTTTTTTATAAAATTCATCAATCATTATTGAGATATATACTCTCACATGTATTGAGATATATACTCGAGGGAGACAAGTTAATCATAACATTGTGACTTGTGCCTTATGCATGGTGGGTGTAGGTCTACCAATTGCAATTGAGCTCATCATAATAATGTCAATGAAGAGAGCTCTCAATGTGAGAAAATTACTATAAATGGTAAAAATTATATATCCTTTTATCTTGAATCTCAATTTTTATTTTCTAAAATATTTTATTTATAAGATATGACAATTTTTAGATGTAAAAAAAAGTTGTCTCAATATGTCACGACATCAATCCAAATTACTACATTAAAATCATGTCATTAAAAAAAATGGCAGGTTCACATGATTTTTTCGTATCAATAATTTTTCAAAAATAATTCTATTTTAATAAATAAATTCCTTAATTCACTCTGTCCAACAAAAAGTGATCTTACATGAGATATATAAGGATAGTATTTTTCTCCTGTTTATTTGTTCATCGTTTAGGACATTTGAGGGGTTGATGGAGCACGATAGTGGTCCCTCGTTTTCCATGCACGCATATTTTATTTATATTTGTGTCCCCTTTATTATTGTACTGCATATTTCACCCTGACATGGACATTCTATGTGTTTCTTTTAACAATTTATCCTGACAGATCACAATGTTCCTTTGCCATTCACACAACGGACTTTCAAGGCATACAAGTTCCAATCATTTGAGAACAAGAAACATACCAAGAAATAAATGTAAAGGAGAGCACCCTATATATATATTTATCATTTAAACATGGCTTTAAGCACTTGTTTATTATTATTATTATTATTATTATTATTATTATTATTATTATTATTATTTATACTAATAGTGTTAAATTGTACTTAAAGTTTCCGATCAATGCCAGATTGACTTACACTACAATAAACATTATAAAAGCTTTAAAGTATTTTAAATATTAAGTTTCTTGTTCAATTTAGTTTAGGTTCAATATTTAACTTATTTAAGCTCAATATATTAATTTTATTAGTAAGCCTCTAATTAAAATTCCTTGTATGTTTAACATGAGTGCATTAATCACGCACAATTTAGACACGTAAGGTTTAAAGTTGGTAATCTTGCTGAGAATATAAACTTATATATATATATATATATATATATATATATATATACGTATATATATTATGAGTAACTTGATCATTATATTTTTAAATAGATAATATTTTAAAAAAAATACATGTATTACAAGCCCATGGATAGAGATTCCAAAAATCATGGGGGATGTTTAATTAGTATTATTATACTTGGCTTGAGTTGCACGAGGAATGAGTGCACAAAAAAAAAAACAAAAAAACAAAGCAATGCAAGAATATTTATGTAATGGAATTTCTTACTCTTTTTTATGTAGATTACATGTATATTATATATATTATTAAAACAATATCATGAAACATAACTCTTTTTTTTCAAAATATTTATAAGATAAAATATGTTTTTTTTTCTGTACATTTATTTTATTTTGAATTTCTCTACTTTTGAAATACTCAGTTTTGATCCTCCAAGTGTTATCTAAATATTAAATATAAGATTATTTAAACAATTTGAAGGATAAAAGTAATACATTTTAAAACTTTAGATCCTATAAGTTAACTTAAAAAAATCAAAAAAATAAAATTTCAAAACATTAAAGCAATATATTTGTGGGTCATTTTACTTATATACTGTTTATTTTTTATTTATCGAGACTTCCAGTTTGAATTCTTGTCAATCTCTTTTATGTGTAAGTAGCTTTTGTATTGGTATACCTCTCTCTTTCAAGTAGATTTTTTTTTTTTAATTATGAACGGTGTTAATCCTACTTTTTATACCGTTTTACACGTTTCTAAAATAAATAAATAAATAATCAATATAATGAACTTATAAACTTATAATATTTTTGCCTACTTTAGGTTATATGTATATGAGTTGGTGATTTTGATATCATTTATGAGTTATTCAAGAAGAAGAGACATTAGAAAAATTCGATACCAATATAAAAAATTAAAAGATTTACCTTTAATCTAAAATCTTCAAATTATATTGTAATTTTTCTACTTATATATTATTTATTTGACTTTTTTATATAGATAAGATTTTCAAATGACCTTAAATTTCTAATACAATATAAATATTTAGGATGTAGTATGGATATCTTTATTTAGTGTTTCCTGAGTAGGGTCACTACAAGAAAAAAAGGTTTTAATAGAGGTTATTTAGTGAAGGTTAATATAACCTTAGGAATTGATTTAATTAATGGAGGTTTTTTCTAAAACCTCAACAAAATAACGGGGGTTTTTTAACCTTAGCTAAATTCCAAAGGTTTATTCTAAAACCTCAGTAAAATAACAGAGGTTTTTCTAACCTTTATTAATTTCCAAAGGTTTATTTTAAAACCTCCGCAAAATAACGAAGGTTTTTTTAACCTTTGTTAATTTCCAAAGGTTTATTTTAAAACCTCCACAAAATAACGAAGGTTTTTTTAACCTTTATTAATTTACAAATGTTTATTTTAAAACCTCCATAAAATAACAAAGATTTTTTTAACCTTCATTAATTTCTAAAGGTTTATTTTAAAACCTTCGTTAAATTCTAAATATTTATTCTAAAATCTCATCAAAATAATAGAGTTTTTTAATTTTTTTTAAGTGTCAAAAGTTTATTGTAAAACATCAATAAAATATTTTATATTTTATATTTTCTCAATTCTTAATAAATAGATATAATTAAATTTTTTAGTGAGTTTAGCCTAAACTGGTATATATATTTAAATATGCTTTGAACTTAGGTCTTAGAGGTTGATTCATTAATTGAAGTTAGAAGGCACTTCATTAATTGAAATTATTATTCAATTCTTAAAGATTGTTTTTATGAATTTCAATAAGTAAAAATAAGTTGTTTGTGAAGTGACATTAACTTATCACATATATACATCATCATAATTTATTTTTTGGTTACATTTGCAGTATCAAATTTTGAAGAATCAGACACTGGAAACTATTCATTATAATAATATTTATAATAATATTAATAATAATATTAATAATAATATTTATAATAATATTAATAATAATATTAATAATAATATTTATAATAATAATATTAATAATAATATTTATAATAATATTTATAATAATATTTATAATAATATTTATAATAATATTAATAAAAATATTTATAAAAATATTTATAATAATATTAATAATAATATTTATAATAATATTAATAATAATATTTATACTAATATTAATAATAATATTAATATTAATAATAATATTAATAATAATAGTAATATTATTAATAATATGAATAATATTAATAAATATTAATAATATGAATATAATATTAATTATAATAATAATATTAATAATAATGTTAATATAATATTAATGTTAATATAATATTAATGTTAATATAATATTAATGTTAATATAATATTAATGTTAATATAATATTAATGTTAATATAATATTAATGTTAATATAATATTAATGTTAATATAATATTAATGTTAATATAATATTAATGTTAATATAATATTAATGTTAATATAATATTAATGTTAATATAATATTAATATGTATAAATTATGTTAATAATTATAAGTAAAATAAAAATGATAATATGATCAAAGAACTTCTCTGGTCTAGTGGTTAACCCTTCCTTGATTATTAGAAGAACTTGTGTTCGAATATTAATTGTGGGTGCTTGGGTTTTTATTTAACGGAGACCCCATTTTTTCTTGTAGTTGGTTCAATCATATTTATTGTTTTTCAGTTATGGCATAGTCATATTTAAAAAATAAAGTCAACTTTTTTTCTTCTAGATATTGTTTAAATTTAAATTTTTATTTTATTTGAAAAACAATTCTCTCACAAACAATAACTATAAATAAAAATATTTTATAATATAAACTCCATTTTAACAAGTTTGAATTAAATTTAAAATTCATTTTTTAATACTTATATAAAATTATATCATTTAAAAAAAACTATTATCAATTTTTTAAAAATTTCTTTGGATTTTATACAATAACATATTTAAAACATCAATTGGATTGAACATTAGAGTTTGTTGAGTCTTCTAAATTTACCCAGTCGATCTTTTCGAAAAGTGTGAAGTAACATTGATTAATGATAATTAAATAGACATAAACCCTGACTTAAAGTTCACGCCAGCAACATAGCTTGGGAGCAATAGCTGTGCTTTTCTTAAATTGATTTGTATGGTTTAACATACCTCCGCATTCACTCTCTTATCGAAACTTTTTTTCATTTTCAAATACACCCAAATCATACCACCTGCAAAATAAGTTCAAATAAATTTTGAACCCGAAAAATTCATAAATTGTGTACTTAGACTAGTAATAAGTCTTTTCTTTTACCTTTGTTATTTTTAAGAGATTGTTTTATATCTATATTAGACTTGAGCTTTAAGTTTCCACCTAAAGTTTGGCTCAAACTCTTCCTCAAGTCTTCTATAAATAGGAAGTGTTTTTTATTTTATTTTTCTAATTTAGAATTAAAAATAAAATGATATTTATTTTTTGTCATTTTACTTGTTACTAAATTTTCATTAGGTTAATCTTATTTAAAACTTAATTTATACTCTTTTATAATGAGTTGGTTTCACCTCTCACTCTTACATGTTTATTTATTACACTTTAACCATGAAATTCAAAGACTTCTACAAACATATTTTCTCAAATCTTTATCTAAAAAATAAAATAAAAAAAAGACAAGAAAAAGAGGTTTCCATCATAATTGTATTATATCTTGTCTAGTCATAAAAAAAACTAAAAAAATTTCTTTCACTTACAGTTGTTGTATATCTACAATTGTGTGTTGATAAATGATGGGTCTATCTTAATATTGGATGAAGTCGATATCATAGTTTGACTTATAGTAGAAATCATAAAAATCGTACTCTGATGTTAAATGTTCTTATGAGATATGAATTGAAATTGTTTGAAGTTGATATCCGAATTATTTGAATGATATAAAAGACTGTCTAACTTTGGGAGACAAATGATAATATATTTATAGAAAATCATTTGTTGAAGATCACACATCAACTAGAGATTAGAGTCATTCATAATATATAAGTGAATGCAAACCTGTAGAGAATTTATTTAGGTTTAAAGTTCACTTTGTAATATTATCCTATACTTGAACAAATCATTTTCAATGAATTTTTTATCAGTATTTCCGTTGGAGTCATTTAATCTTTTATAATAGATTATTCGTTATAGATTTACGTGTTCAATTTTATCCAATATTTTATAAATAAAAATGTTCAATATTTTTAAAAAATTGCATATATTAAATGATGATAAAGGAAAAGAAAATATAAGAAAACAAAAAATATTTAAATTTAAATTACTGAAATAGTATGATTGATATTATTACAATAATCTGTTTATCTGTGTAAGCATTCCTATGTACAAATTTTAACTTTTATTATAAAAATACAAATATATAAAATATAAAATACAACTCTCAAATTCGATAAGTGTTTTTTTAATCTCGTCAATAGTATATGGGTTAAAATATTTTTATTACTCTTATTTATATTATTTTTTATTAATCTCGTCAATAGTATAGTTAAAATATTTTTAGTACTCTTATTTATATTATTTTTTATTGTTAATAAAAAAAAAGTCTTCGTATCTTATCCTATATCCTATCATTAACGATATCACTATCTTAATTCTTTAAAACAAAAATGGTGTGTTTTACCATTTTAATAATGAAAATCCTGTCCAAAAAAGTCCTTGTAACTGGGGTATGTATATTACTTAATGGTGGTTCATATATGTTTGATGTATTTGTTTTCTTCTTTAAGCGTATTTGTAATCGACACTTCTAATTTTTCTTTCCAGATATTGTTTATAAATTAATCAATTTATAAAATGAAATTTATATATATTTATATATTCTAATTGATACGTGACTTTTAACATATTGATTCGTGAAATTATATATAGTTATATATTATAAATAGTTTAATAACGATTTGATTAGTGACATGATAATTTTATTATAATAAATTCTAAATAATTTTATTAGAAAATATATTTTAAATTTAATTTAATTTTATAAAATTAGTTTATAAGTTAAAATTTGTATTTAGTTATATATTATGATTTTTTATTTATTTCTAAATGTGAATTCTAAAAAAAAATCTGAACAAGAATTTTTGTGTCATTATGCATGTATCTTTTGCCTGTTGGCTTCATGTGTAAGCAGAACTCTATTAAGATAAATGAAAGTTAGGTAATAGGTATGAGATTTTTTTATGCTGATAAAAAAAAGTATTTTTAATAATGAAAGGCATTGTTTCAATTCTCACAATACAAGCACTACTATTAGAAATACTTAAAATCAGAGAGCAAATGAATTTGATCAATTTTTGTTTTCTCATTAAAAATCACTCCCTAGTCTAGTTTTTTTGGTTTCTGCTTCCACATCTCTGTCACTGGGATTGAGAGTGCCGTTAACACGACTTCATTTGCTGCTGCACTGTCACGCCACTTTGAACCGTTGAGTTGTTCATTTCCCACCAATTTAACTTTTTCCACTTCTTCATTAACTTGTCTATTTTTTTATGATTGGTGACGTTCAATTGATGTTTATAGATTGTAACTATGAAAATAGTTATGGAATACTCTAGATTTACTTGAAGTAAGCAACAAAATCGACAAAATACAGTGACATACAATACCACGCTTTCGTCCATTTGCATTTAATAAAATTTCTTTAAAACTAAATTGAATTCGTTTATTAGTTTTTAGTTACCACACTAACACAGTCACTTATTTATTACTTGAAAGAGAATCAGATTGGGATGCTCTCTAATACTAAAATTCGTAAATATTTCAATGAAGATTGTTATATGGTGAAAAATTATTTCTTTTGCTAATTGAAGAAAAAAATTATATATTTATTATGTATAAGTTAATTTATATAAAATTATATCAATAAATTTTTTAAGAAAACATAATAAATATAAACTTCTCTATAAACTGAAATTCATTTATAGATTGTAGAAGTTTTCTAATATAAGTTTTTAAATTTTTTATTTTAATTTATATAATTTAATTTTAATTCATAAAAATGTTTTTTTGTCATATTTTCCCTGAAAATCTTTATAAATAAGTTCGTCTGAAAGATGGTACACTTAATATTATTACTATTAGATATATTTGAAATATATAAAATCATTACCATTTATTAATATAATATTTAAAATTGTTACTGTATAAAATTAAAAGAAAATATATAATTAAAGTCCAGGTTTAAAATTAAACCATTCTTTACCTTTTACACATATCTACTGATTTAGTTTATTTTTAAAATAACAAATCTGATGACTACTTTTAATAAAATATATTCTTTTTAATCACATTTCTATTTTTATTATTCAAATCCGATATTTTATTTAAGAAATTCAATATCAGAGTAAAAATTGCTAAATGCATAGTAATTATTTAATTAATATAAAATTAAGTTAGGTAAAACATTAAGCTAGTATAAAAAGTCCATGTACATATTTTAAATGATAAAAACTAATAGTAATTTTAATAATAATAATAATAATAATAATAATCCATTTATAGATATTACACGAGTTTTTATTTATTTGAAAATATTAGAATAAATCATCAAAACGTTTAGAAAAAAATTGTAAAGTTCACTCAAATAATTTCTCGTTAGTCGTTTGTGTTTCTCTTTAACTCAACTATTTTTTGGATTATTTAAGCAGTGAGGTGGTCAATTTTCCGTCAAACCAATCAAACCGAATTGGTTCACGGAAGCTATGTATGTGTAATATTTAAATTCTTTTAAGATTGTTGTTAAATTATAATTAAGTTTCATTTTTTACAGTCATCATGCTTGTAATCTTAACCGTTGTTTTAAGGAATATTAAGATAAAAGTGTGATTTTATTTTTAATTTCATGAGTGGTAGTTATTTTTTCAACATGGAGTGTATAGTTAGTCTCTTCATTGTTTTTTAATTATTATTTTAAAAACAAAGCAAAATTAGCAATAGCTAGCCACCTCACCTAACACGGGCCTCGTTGTCTACATTTCGCTCTGATCTAACTAACACAACCACAAACACAAGTCACCACTTGAAAAAAAGAAAAAAGGAAGAACACAAAATTGAAGTAAATTTTGTACAACAAGGAAGCTAACTACCACGCCCCACGTGACTTGCTCTATTCAACACACACACATTCTCTACATCACTATATAAACCCGCCTCTACCATCCCTTCATTTTTCATTTCCCCTCCAACTCGCTCTTGACTCACTTCCTCTCCGATTCCGCAAGCGAGGCGAGTGAATCAGGTGAGGTAAGCTCCTCACTCTCCAACTAACTTCCACCAACCAAATCATAGATCTCCATTTCTCCTTCTATTCACTTCCCTCTCCGCTTCCAATCTTCAATTCTCTGCAATTTTAGGGATACTCTCGCTTCTTATTCCAGAATATCCTCTTCCGCTTTTCGCTGTTTCTTGTTCGATTTTTGTACATTCGGCTTCAACTTGTGCTCGTAGTGGATCTGCTTCGCTCGCTAGTTTCCTTCGCTTAATTTTCAAATCAAATCACGTAAATCGTATTTTCAGTTGCTGTGATGACGCCGTGTTTCGTTTTTGTTGCTGAATGAAACGATCGATTCTGCTTTCGTTCTCTTACTTATATAGTTACAGATTTCAAATTCTGGCTTGCTTTTCGTTGAGATTGTAACTTTATTCTCCTCAATTGCGAAGTTTTGGTCGTTAAACGACTCTGTTTTGGTTGGTTTTTAGTTCTTCCTCTGACGATTGGATTGTTCCTAAAATGAGGTTGTGGAGTATGGACTTTGTTGACTACTGTTTCTTGTATGATGTTTAATTTTTTCCTCTTTATTTGGATCACGAGACTATAGTTGTGAATGATATATAATTTTTTTGATCTAGTTGAATCTGTAGTTGGAGGATGAGCCTGACATAATACTAAAGTTGCGCCTTGCTGACTGCTTGGGGGTGAATCTATGGGTGCTTAAGATAGATCATTAATGTTTGTACTTAGATAGAGATAACAACTCCGTGTTTCATTTCAACTGATATGGAGAATATAGTACATTATTAATTATGTGATCCTTTTTTTTAATGTTACGTTTTAAAATAACTTTTGGTACGGCAATGGTTCAACTATTTCTTTGTAACTTTTCTTCTGCGATGTAGAAAGTAACGCACTTGTTTGTTGCCAGATCGATCTGTTTCTTCATCATGGCCACTGGACAACTATTCTCCCGCACTACACAAGCTTTATTTTACAACTACAAGCAACTGCCCATCCAGCGGATGCTTGATTTTGACTTCCTCTGTGGTTTGTATAGGATCTATCATCTTGATTTTCTTCTAGGCAGATTACAGGAAATGATACGTTGACATTAATATTTGTTCTTAAAAATAATGGAAGTTCTGATTTTGTGTTCACAGGCAGGGAAACCCCATCAGTTGCTGGAATAATTAATCCTGGTTCTGAGGGATTTCAGAAACTCTTTTTTGGTCAGGAGGAAATTGCCATCCCTGTTCATTCTACGTATGTGTTCTTCATCTATTTCTCTACACAAACTTCCTCTTTTTTTGTTTGAATTTGGGATTTGGTTTGTAGTTGTAGCAAAGAGAATATTTTTTCCTTATTCTATCGGTCTCCTTACCGTTTTAACATATCATTCAATACAAAGTGACCAACTTTTGAACATGACATTCTTGTTTGTGTGGGGTGATTTTTCTTAGTCTTCCGTTGACTTATTTTGCAGCATTGAAGCCGCATGTGCTGCACATCCTACCGCCGATGTTTTCATCAACTTTGCTTCGTTTAGAAGGTCAGCAAATTATTTACTATTATTTGGAGTCTATGGTATCTTGTTGCACAATAATACATGAATATTCATTGGGATATCTGGAAACATTTCATAATATCATTTTAGATCAGAGAATAATTTACAATATCTTAAATGATCTATTATGAGTGGTTACGTATTTCTTGAGTTATTTCCTTATTTAATTAAGATTGGTTACGTATTTCTTGAGTTATTTCCTTATTTAATTAGGATTGGTTGTCTAGTATTAAAATATATAGTTGTTACTAGTAGTACTTAGTTTGTCTTTCATATCATATCATGTCACATCAAATCAATATCAATTTCAATTATTCAGTCCCTATTCGTTTTTCTTTATCTTCTTCTCTACCTAAATCCTTATGATGTCAACATGTACAAATTAATCTACTTGCAGTGCTGCAGCATCATCCATGGCTGCTTTAAAGCAGCCAACAATTAGAGTTGTTGCTATTATTGCTGAAGGGGTACCTGAGTCAGACACTAAGCAATTGATTGCATATGCCCGTTCAAACAATAAGGTGGAATTCGAAATAGATATTGATCAAATTAATAGCCATAAAATAACATGGAAAAAACTTATTTAATTGCTCTTGATTTGCTAGGTTGTTATTGGTCCTGCCACTGTTGGAGGCATTCAAGCAGGTGCTTTTAAAATTGGTGACACAGCTGGCACAATTGACAATATAATTCAGTGCAAGCTCTACAGGCCCGGATCTGTTGGATTTGTTTCTAAATCTGTATGTATTTATTTGACTTCCTGCTTATGTTGATGTCATCTTCTAGCATCACTATAAAGCTTTGATAATCCCAACTTGCTTGTGGTACGAAGGTGCAGGATATGATCAATGTCTCAGCCAATGCATGCATTTTACTTTTTGGATTTAGATACGATACTTTATGTATACTCCTTTTGTACCCAGACAAATATTCCACCGGCAGGAGCTATTCAAGTCCCAAATTACAGCTTCAAGAAATTTAAGAATAATCCTTGAAAAGATAAACACGAATCATACCTTTTGTCTGTTTATAATTGTTTATCACGGCTTAGTTCATCTAGATTCTAGAAATATAGTATAGTGATCAGACTGTCTCTCAAATACCTTATTGATTTGCTAGCTTATTCAGAACCTTCAGTATGTGTTCATACAAAATAGTATGCTGGTGCGATAGGACATATTTGCAATTTTGTGTAGCTCAATTCCTTATCTTTGACTTTATTTTTCTATCATTTAAATTTGAGCTTATTCAGTACCTTCAGTATGTGTGGATACAAAATAGTATGCTGGTGCGACAGGACATATTTGCAATTTTGTGTAGCTCAATTCCTTATCTTTGAGTTTATTTTTCTATCATTTAAATTTGCTTCTCCTTCCTGAAAGAACCAAAGAGATATATATAGCCTTAATATATTTTTGTGAATATTAAACTCAATCTTTAAATTAGATTTAAGAGTGGATGGTGAGATTATACTAATTATGGTGGAGTACAGATGTATCAAATTATAACTAGAGAAGGGCGCAACTTTTTCACAACATAACATGATTTGTTAGTTTACTTGCATGATATGTTTTTGAGCATCAATAAACACTCCTCCCCTCCCTATGCTCTCTTTAGTTCTAAATAATGGTAATAGCCTCTTTAGCTAATATCACATGTTCAATGGAATTGTTTCTATTTAATGTCACGTAGCAAATTGTGTTGTGTGGAAATTTAGAATTTCAGCTTTGTGATTTTTTTGACATGATATAATGTATGAACGGATGGTTCTAAAGGAAAAAAACTTTCTGAATTACAGGGTGGGATGTCCAATGAATTATACAACAGTATTGCCCGTGTAACTGATGGGATTTATGAAGGTATTTGCTGGTTTTTTCTTTTCGATTTTTTTTTTCAGCAATAAAGAATGAAATAAAATGGGAGTACTAGGAGTACTCCAACCCATAAATAAAAACCTCACATGAGTTATAAATGCTGGTATCACATCATATAACTACATGGTACCTAGCCAAAAAATTCTACAAAAAAACAAGATACATCCACCTGTCAAAAACTCTGGATATTACAAGAATGGATTTATGACCAGAGTATTGTTAATACCAGTATTTAGTTAAATCTTGTTTAACTGCAGGCATTGCCATTGGAGGGGATGTTTTCCCCGGTTCCACACTTTCTGACCATGTTTTACGGTTTAACAACATACCCCAGGTATTTTTTTTCTTTCTTCTTGAGGAGCTACCTAAAATATGTGCATCATATAAATATCTGACTAGAATTTAGAGCATATAAGTTTTTTTTAGTTATTGACCAGTCTGGGTTTATCTTAAACCTCAGGTTAAAATGATGGTAGTACTTGGGGAACTTGGTGGGCGTGATGAGTATTCATTAGTGGAAGCTCTAAAACAAGGAAAAGTATCAAAACCAGTTGTTGCCTGGGTTAGTGGGACATGTGCACGACTATTCAAATCTGAAGTACAATTTGGTCATGCAGTATGTCCCAGCTCCTTTAACCTTGACTAATTGTCAATTAAAGCATTTATCATAGTACGACATTCTTAATGTCTGTTGGCTCTTACATGAATCAGGGAGCTAAAAGTGGTGGTGAGTTAGAATCTGCTCAAGCAAAGAATCAGGCACTAAAGGATGCCGGAGCTGTTGTTCCCACATCATTTGAAGCTTTTGAAGCTTCAATTAAGGAAACATTTGACAAATTGGTTAGTATACATGTCTTGAAAATTTTCGTATGTTTAATTGAGTTTACTCCTCTCTCCTAATCTAGGAAATGCGCAATATTGTAAAGTAATCTCTTTCTTTTCCTTAATTAGTTGTAAATGGTTTGCTTATCTCAGGTTGAAGAAGGGAAGGTCACACCAGTCAAGGAAATTACTCCTCCACCAATCCCAGAAGACCTTAGCTCTGCAATTAAGAGTGGAAAAGTCCGTGCTCCAACTCATATTATTTCCACCATTTCTGATGACAGAGGTATATTGAAATCCATTGATGTTTTAATTTAGAGATGTGTCATCTCTCATTTTCTGGATGAGACACTCACATTTGATTGTTAAACTGAAGTTTTCTCTTTCAATATTTTCTGAAGGTGAGGAGCCATGCTATGCTGGTGTACCCATGTCTTCCATCATTGAAAAAGGTTATGGTGTTGGTGATGTTATCTCTCTTCTGTGGTTTAAACGCAGCCTTCCACGATACTGTACTCAATTTATTGAGGTAGACTAATCAGCAGTACAGAGCTTTCCTTGAATATTTCCCTCCTTTCCTTTCTCTGTGTCTTGAGTATGTAAAATTGTTCAACACTTTACAGTGAAACTTATTTTGTGCTGTCAGTTTCCGTTTTAGATTTTTTTTCCAAAACAGACTATTGATATCATCTCCCAATCTTCTTATTGATCGGTTTCCTTGATCAGATATGCATCATGCTATGTGCCGACCATGGTCCTTGTGTCTCTGGTGCTCACAATACTATTGTGACAGCAAGAGCTGGGAAGGATCTAGTTTCCAGTCTTGTATCAGGTAAATATATGCCTAATTCTATCAATTACTGATGTAGGCATAATATCTGTTGGGGAAACAAAACTTTGTCTGCTGATAAATAATGCCATAAAAGTTAAAACGGTTAGTAATGAGCTTCTGAATCAGGTTTGCTTACAATTGGTCCTCGATTTGGTGGTGCCATTGACGATGCTGCTCGCTACTTCAAGGATGCTCATGACAGGGTATGATTTGTACTTTTGCTGTGAATCTGGTTGGAACTAATGAGAATATTGCAGAGAGGTGGAATGAAATCATATTTTATAATTTATACAATAAACTTAGAAACAGGAAATTTTCAAAATTTTCTGAGGCTCCTTTCCTAAAATATACACTGCGAAGTTTGGTTTTCATCTCTAACATGGTACTGTTTTCTGTGTCTTGTAGGGGCTTACACCTTATGAGTTTGTCGAAAGTATGAAGAAGAAGGGAATCCGTGTGCCAGGAATAGGGCACAGGTAACCTATTTCGTTGTAAAATTAATTAAGCAATGAATATGTTCTAATTCCATTGCACTTGCTGTTGCTGTAGTGTCATAAAATATAAATCTAAGGCTTGATTTTTTCCTGTGAAACAGGATCAAGAATAGGGACAACAAAGATAAGAGAGTTGAGCTGCTACAGAAGTTTGCACGCACGCATTTTCCTTCTGTTAAATACATGGAATATGCTGTTCAAGTTGAAACCTACACCCTCACAAAGGCAAATAATTTAGTTCTTAACGTAGATGGTGCAATTGGATCGCTTTTCTTGGATCTTCTTGCCGGTAGTGGAATGTTCACCAAACAAGAGATTGATGAAATTGTAGAGATTGGCTATCTGAATGGCCTCTTTGTGCTGGCACGCTCCATTGGTCTAATTGGGTGAGTTTCAATTAATTATACGTATTTCATGTGAAAATCATTTTTTGGGTTTTTGTAAATCTTTGTGGCGTTTTTTAAGAGATGGCAATGGGTGGGTGCGGGTTTAGGGATTATCTTTTAGGGTTTGATTATATTTGTCTGTCCTTGAACACCCATCCTGTTTTTTATATCTGACGGGTATGAAATATTTCATACATGATAATGGATATATTAAACATGGTATTATAAATAATATATTGTCAAACTGACATATTTTCTTCTCATTAATGTCAAATAATAATGAAAAGAATTATAATTATATAAATTTTACTATAGAATATCATATTCATCTCGTCTGTTCATACCTATGTCTGATTAATCTCGACTGTGTATTTGTATGTTCATACCTATGTCTGATTAATCCAAGTGTTCATACCTGTGTGGATTTATTTGTCTTCCCCATTTTTTTTAATTCACAATTCTTTTATAGTCTTATGATCAACAGAGTTTTTTTTTTTATCAGCATGATCCAGTGTTAGGTGGTCGTCGTAGCCTACTGGATGTGCATATAACATGTCATTTGTGAATCTATTGAACTGATAATCTTTTATCTCCTCCAAAATATATTATGCATGGCTTGGTCTTATTCATTGTTATTTAAAATTTCAGGCACACCTTTGACCAAAAACGATTGAAGCAACCACTTTACCGTCACCCATGGGAGGATGTTCTCTACACAAAGTGAGAAAAATTGTGACTGTAAGAACTTTGAAATTCTTCAAATTAGCAATCTTTTGGGAAATCATGCATCTGAAATATGCTGGAGTGATTTTGTAACTCTTAGACTAGTGTTGTACGGTCTATTGGTAAGGATAAAATTCATAAAGAGAGAATTTGGGTCATTTTTAAAATTATATATTTCTATTGATGAACATTCATGTATGTGGCTTCATAGGAAATTATCACATAAATTGAAGCGCATCTGTTGACCGTCAAATGTTTTGTTATTAATTACTTGCCTATTTTGTCCTGCACAAATTATAACATAATGATTTAAGTATGTTTAGATAGAAATGGAATAATAATAATAAAATCATCAGCGTCCATTGTAATAGGAACTTGATCTTCAGATAATAAAAGGTTAAAAAAGTACACACATATATGCTTTTTAGTCTTTATAATCTGAAAAATGTTTATTTCAGTCCTTTTGATCCTATAAACCCTAAACCCTAATATTATTGATATTTCACTTATAAGATTAACAATAGCAAATCATGTATGTACGAAAATTAATTTTGATTATATATTCATAAATTCAAATATTGAATCACATGTTTGTTTTCTTTTTAAGTATTTATGTTGACTGTATTTATCAAGTATAAAGTGTTTCAATAGAGAAGATAAAATACGTTTTTTTCAAATTAAAGAATTAAAAAAATAATTTTAAACTTAAATGATAAAGATAATAAATAAATAAATAAATGAGGAACTAAAAATATATTTAAAAAGAATATTCTAAGAAACAATTGTTTGTAAGTTCTATTCATTAAAATAATTTTCACACAATCTATATTCTATATGAAAGTTGTTTTGTTGAAGTTTTCATTTATAAAATGTCCGTTAAAAACAGCGGTAAATAAATTTATTGTTTGAAGAGAGTTTCGTTGCACCTCTGTATTTAGTGCTATATAGTCTTAACGCAATAATACCATGCTTAATATTTTAAATATTTTAAAATTTATTTTTATTGGTTTAGTCTTTGAACCATTCATTTTTAATAATTCAATTCTTATTTATCTTTTTGTAACATCTAAAAAAATGTTAAAAAACAATATATATATATATAAATTAATCTTAAGAATTACTCAATCATATAATTATTAATAATAATTCATTCTAATAATCACATAAATTTTTTAACACTAAACATGTTTAATTTAATTTATTCCTGATTAAGTACCCTGATTTTTTTTTATTCCAAAAGAGATTATATGGTGGTGTTTGATATTTTAGCAACCTCTTTTTCAATATTAATTGCATCTGCACTAACTAATTCTGTAATGTTAGGAATAACAGACAGATTTGATTTACTCAATAAGCCGTTCTGTCAGACAATAAAATTGTATCTGCAAAAAAATAATCAAGTTAATAGAGAAGAAATCTAATTAACAGAATCATATACACAAATAAAACAACTGGAATTTTATTTTTTTTAGAAATAGTCATATTCCACTACTCAGATAAGATCATGTCAACACAATGATGAACATGCATCAAACAAAATTACAAAATAAATAATATTTCCAGAAAAAAATCTTTTGAAATAAAAAAAATCCAAATTATTTTTTTCAAAAATTATGATAAGGTGTACTTTTATGATAAATCTAAATTCAGAATTGTTAATTTTATAACTATAAATTATATTATCTCAAGCACAATTTTATTTTTCGGAAGATGCAATCTGGAAAATTCATTTAAGGTTTTTAAATAACTTAATTTAAATAAAAACACAAAAAATAGAAAACAATATAATATTTTATTAAATTGCTGAAGTAGTATATACACACACAAAAAGGTTACAGGAATAATCAACCTAAATAATTTATCCAAACTTTAAAGTTGGGATTCCAGGGAGCCCACTTCGCACGTGCTTTTCTAGATATTATGTTTTTTGCATGTCACTTTCACTCAACACTATCTGTATCACTTGTTCGCACGACCCAAGTCCAACCACAAAAAATCCAGCACACCAAAAAGCATCAATTAAAAAACAAAATTCCAAGAATAATTAACACAGTATGGGAAACTGATACAACTAGCATTATGTACAGTAAAAGACAAAAACACAGGGAAGCCAGAGTTAGAAAAGATCCCTGGTAGAGTGTATCTACTGAGTCATGCTATTTTAATTTAACCATATTTGTTTTATACAATCGGCCTATAATCACTGTTATTAGTTTTTTTTATTGAATAATCTAATTTAAATTTTGATTAAATAAAAGTAGGTTGTATGATTGTGTTAAAGAAAATGGGTCTAAAAATGTCTTTTTTCCACAAAAAGAAAGCAAGGAGAGAGGGGTTCCACTATCCATCATCCTGGGTACTGAAGTTGCCATCCTGTGAATGTGAGCAACAGATTTTTTTTATTGAAAGCTGAAAGGGATATTATTTGGAGTAATTGAGAAAATTGTATTTTTGGAGTAATAAAGAAATATACATGAAATGCATTCTAGGATTCAGAAATTCATGTATGGATCTATAAATAATTGTACATTCTTAAAATATATTTACTTTTAAAAAAAAATTATGAATAATGGATCATTTTGTAAATGCATGATTAGAAATAGAAGTGATGTATCAACTATGTCTAAAATACAAATTTCTTAAAGATAAAATTAGAATTTCAAACGTTATGGAGTTGTAGCTTAAAAATATGGGGTGCAGAATGTAACTGTCTTAAGAGCCCAATAGAATCCGAAACCAACAATGTGTAGCAATAGAAATGGGTCATAATGTTTTGACAAATTCTTTTTATACTCAATATTTTTAATCAACACAATTTTAAAATTTCAAAAATATTATTTATTTTGGAAATAAAATTTCAGAATTGAAAATAATGCATTCTGAAAAAGTAAACCTGGAAGAGCCTTTTGTGTTCTAGAAATAAAAATTCGAAAAAAAAATGAAAAGTCTATTAAAAAAAAAAAATCCAGAAACATATTTCAGAAAAGAGAATCTAGAATGTATTTTTATATGTATTTCATTTTTTAAGAGCATTTTCGTCTTTTCCACTGAAATTGAGTGTAATTACCTAATGTTTTTGTAGTGATAGGACTTCTTGAGGATGAGTTCACAAAACAACAAAGGCAAATTATTCATGAAGCATATCAGTTTCATCCTGCATCCGATTTGTTATTAAAATGAGAAAAATATTATTCTACAACTATGAAAATAACCTTAAATAAAAGGTGAATTTTAGAATTTTTTTTAAATGTATTTCTAGATTTTGTGTTTGGAAATTTCTTTTTAGGTATATATTTTTTGTATTTTGGATTTTTTTTTAGAATATATTTTTTTGCATTTTGAATTTTTTTCTATAATATATTTTTTCTTTTATAATTTTCTTTTCCAAAATTGTATTTTTTAAATTCCAAATTTTCAAATCTAAAATAAAAAATAATTTTAGAAATTTTAAAGATAGAATACAAATTAAAATTAATTTAATGCAGAAAGAATTTGCCAACAATGAATCATTTGGGTAAGAGTTGGGCTGCCTTAGTGATTACTTTCAGTTTATTCAAACCAATCATTCTCAATGATTTTTTTTTTATTATAAAAACTTTAATTTTAACTAAATTGTACAAAATTACATTTCATTATACAATTCTTTTTAAATTATAAAAAATATTTACATTTTTTTAATTTTAATGTTCTAATGAATAATATAATTTAAACTTATGTGTTACTATAATTATAAATATAAATAGATATAAGATAATGTTAAATGAAAAAATATTTATACGTTATCATATAAATTAAAAAATATACACAAGTTTATTTCATTTATTTAGTTTTTTTAAAATTAAATAAATTATATAAGTTTTATAAAATTACTATTATGATTTAAAAATACTTAAATAATAAGATTTTTTTAATATTTTCATCATCATTGCAATTTAAATTTACGAGTGAATATTTTATAGAGAGAGGAAAGAAAAACTCATTTTATCTTGTTCAACCTAATCTACCTCTCCAGCGACACAATAAATGCATTTTATTTATAGAATATAATAAGTGAAAATTAACATTGTGTAAAAAAAAAACAAAATAGTTATCATATGATGTGTGTTTTTAGTAGTGTTTTTCAATTAAAATTCAAGTTTTATTTTAATAATCAGCACAATAAATAATTTTATTAAATATCATTACATATGAGGAAAACGAGAGTATAGATTAAAATTTGTTTAATAAACTATATGAAAAAAATAATGCTGTGTCTAAGTTTTGTGCTAGTTTCTCAAATTTAAGATAATTTTTTTTTTCCTCAAATAAAACTTAGTTTTTTTTAGAATTTAAAGTTTTACCCGGGATTCCCAATTTAATATGCATGAGTAGTTATCACTGTCCCAGACAGCTAGATTTTAGTGAAACTCAATTCCTATACCAGAATTATGTTCTGCTTTTTGTTTCTATTGATCATTCTAGTGTCGTATTGAATCTATATGGTTAAGATATATTTGTTTGTATATCAATATTTATGTTTCATTTCAACTGATATATATGGAGTATATTAAATGCATTGAGAATGAAAACTCTTCTGGAAAACTCACACTACAAAATACTTAATAACATATATGAATAGACATGAACTTTTCTTGTATGGTAATATTTTTTGGAGGTAAAGTTGATACAAAAAGATTATGTAAATAATATGTTTAAATTTATATGTAAAATAATTAGTTCATAAAACCCACCCCAAACCTTTAGGAAACAGATTGTTCAAACCACAATATAAACATATTTTATGAAAGTTAAAAGAAAAATGCATACCCTAAATTCCTTGTCCACTAAAAGGGTAAAAGATGGTCCTATTTGTGCTCAAAAGGTGAGGAACTTGTTATCGAAGTAGTAAGTCTGAAAGTAGTGAAAAACAAGGGAAACCATCAAGGAAGTATCATAAGAAAAAAACAGAAAAGTAAAAAACCCAACTTTATAAAACCAATATGAAGGTTGGATTCAGAAGATAGTAGAAGAATAAGATATCTGTGATGATTGTTGCTGACTACAATTGAAACCATTGGAAGGATTCACAATATAATCCATCGTTGGCAAATTTTTTTCCAAAAATGGAAATAAAGATCTTTGTTATAGTGAAGGAGAAGGAGACATGATTTCAAGCTATAATTATGAGTGAAAAGAGGTTTTTGAGTCTCAAGCAGAGTTTCTCTTTTTCAGAAGGGTAGCAAGAGTTACATAATTTGCTATCATATCTGAATCTGTTTTCATTAACAACCTGAATAATATTCTTCATTGAAGGATAACATTCTTAGTGTCCCTGGCTCTTGCGTTGCACAATAATCAGGGAGATAAAAGTGCTTGAGTTGGAATCTTCTCAAGCAAAGAATCAGGCACGCTGGAGCTGTTGTTCCCACATCATATCAAACTTTTAAAGCTGCAGTTAAGGAAACATTTCACAAATTGGTTACCATGCATTAATATTGAAATGGCATAATGTATCTTCACACTCTTTGCATTTTAGTCTTTGTATTTGCAAACTACTTGTTATAATCTCTATACATACACTTTTTAATTTAGTCTCAGCAGTTTTAGACAATAGAGATTAAACCATAAAAATTGTATACATATAGATATTAAACGAGTAATAAAAAGTATTTGAATGTATTGAAATTCTCCCTATGTTTTGTGAATTTTCTATCCTATCCTGATCCTGGAAATAGGCAGCATGTTATTTATTAGTCGTAATATTAATGGTTAGATTATCTTTGTTAGGTTGAAGAAGGTAAGATAACACCAGTCAAAAATCATTTTTAAGTATAGAACTAAAATGTAAAAATGGGATGAAGTAAAGAATTAAACCATTTTTTTCCATAGTCTTGATATATAGCATCTTCCACCTTGAATCTTGCTGATACATTTTACATTGGTCAGATCTGCATATTATAGGTTTTTAACAGTTTCAACCTGCCAAAAAGGAATTAAAAATTGATTTAAAAGTTATGAAATTATTCATATTTACTTAATAAAATACCAATTTGAAACATAGAAACTGGGGAGAAAGAGAAGAGAGTTGAGCTGCTACAAAAGTTTGCAGGCACACATTTTCCTTCTGTTAAATACATGAATATGGTGTTGAAGTTGAAGGCTACACCCTCTGAAAGGTAAATAATTGAATTCTTAACGTGGATGGTGCAATTGGGTCTCTTTTCTTAGATCTTTTTGCTGGCAGTGGAATGTTCAGCAAGCAAGAGATTGATGAAAGTGTGGAGATTGGGTTGTTTGTGCTGGCACGTTCCATTGGTGTGATTGGATGAGTTTACCTTAACTATCATAGCTTCTTCATGTGAACTTCACGTCTTTGACATTATTGCAGTTTTGGAACTTTGTGGGTTCTTTATCTGATGCACTTATGGTCCAAAGAGTTCCACTTTTAGTTGGGTCATCATGGGTGGTCCTCATATGTGAACACTGCATGTCTTTTGTGAATCAATTGAACTCAGAAACTCATTCACCTCCAAACAAAATTTATCTAACATGCTTTCTCTCATAATAACCGCTTCATAATTGTTCTCTCAAATTTCACCCACACCTCTCACCAAAACAGATTCATGGGAGAATGTGTTAAGAAGTGGGTTTTAAGCCTAACTCAACCTCATAAAACCGGCTCATGGGGTGAGGGTTGCACCCACTTTTATACGATGAAATGTCCTAATATCTAGTCGATGTGGGATCTTCAACACACCCCCCTCACGCCGAGGCTACCAACTCGTGCATGGAGATATATGTTATGGGTGGTCCGATAACGGCCCGATGGCGGGTGGCCTGATAAACCCAACAAATATTCGCTAGGATAGGCTCAAAATGGCTCTGATACCATGTTAAGAAGTGGGCTTTAAGCCTAACTCAACCCCATAAAACCGGCTCTCTTCTCCTACTCGTCACAATGCACCTGAACCTCCATCAAACCAACCTTCTTCTCCTACTCGTCATAATACACCTGAACCTCCAGTAGACCAACCTTCTTCTCCCATGCCAAGAAGTTTACCACCCATTACCAAACCTTCTCCAACCGACCTTCCTGTTCGACGATCCAGTCGCACATCAACCCAACCTTCCGACTACGTAACGGGATCCCAAGCCAATCATTCGACCACTGCCCAAGACCGACCAAATGGAACCAGGTATCCTATGCATCATTTTCTTTCTAATTCACGATTTTCTTCTACACATAGTGCATATCTTGCTAACATCACAGCCACCAAAGAACCTCACACTTATGCTCAAGCTATCCTTGATCCAAATTGGCAAAAAGCAATGGACGAAGAGCTTTCCGCCTTGCAGCTAAATCAAACGTGGACCTTAACATCTTTACCCGCTGGGCAAAAACCCATCGGATGCAAATGGGTCTATAAAATAAAGTACAACTCAGATGGTAGCGTCGACAGATATAAGGCGCGCCTTGTCACAAAGGGGTACACTCAGATTGAAGGTGTCGACTATTCTGAAACTTTTTCACCAACAGCAAAATTAACAACTTTGAGGTGTCTCCTCACCATTGCAGCAGCCAGAAATTGGTTTACTCACCAGCTAGATGTGCAAAATGCCTTCTTACATGGCACATTGCATTAAATTATTTACATGGACTTGCCACCCGGACATCATCGACAGGGGAGAACATTGTATGTCGACTCAACAAATCCCTTTATGGTCTCAAACAAGCATCTCGAACATGGTTTTCAACATTTTCTCATGTGATTAAATCTGTAGGATTTCAACAGTCCAAGACAGATTACTCTCTATTCACAAGACAGAATAACTCATCATTTACTGCCCTTTTGATTTATGTGGATGATATTCTTCTGACAGGAAATGATTTGACAGAAATTCAGCGTGTTAAAGATTGTTTATTACAACAATTTCGCATTAAAGATCTTGGAGACCTAAAATATTTTCTAGGGATTGAATTTTCCCGTTCCAAAGCTGGTATTTACATGTCCCAAAGAAAATATGCGCTTGATATTTTGCAGGATACGGGACTCACAGGTGCTCGTCCAGACAAATTTCCAATGGAACAATACCTAACACTCACACCAGACGATGGAGAGTTATTAAAGGATCCAGTCAAATACAGGCGACTCGTGGGACGACTGATATACCTCACGGTTACTCGACCTGACATAGCATCTTCGGTTCGGACCCTAAGTCAATATATACAGAATCCACGGAAACCTCATTGGGATGCCGCAATTCGAGTCCTAAAGTACATCAAAGGATCACCAGGACAAGGATTACTATTGTCATCCGAAAACAATCTGACATTGACAGCTTATTGTGACTCAGACTGGGGAGGTTGTCAGACAACTCGGAGATCAGTATCTGGATATTGCATTTTTCTTGGTTCCTATATTATCTCATGGAAGTCAAAAAAACAGACAAACGTATCAAGATCATCAGCGGAAGCAGAATACCGCGCAATGGCCAATACTTGTTTGGAGATAGTTTGGTTTTGCGATATCTAAGGTGCCATGTAACTTGCCAGTTCAACTTTTCTGTGACAATCAAGCGGCATTACATATAGCAGCAAACCCAGTATTTCATGAACGCACAAAACACATTGAGATAGATTGCCACATTGTGCGAGAAAAATTACAAGCTGGATAATCAGTCCTTCATATGTACCGACACAGTATCAGCTCGCAGATATTTTTACGAAGGCATTGGGCAAAGAACGATTTTTGACGCTACGACACAAGTTGGGGTTCTTGATCTTCACCTACCAACTTGAGGGGAGTATTAAGGAAATAATAATTATCAAATTATATGTAATTATTGTATGCAATATTTGACGATATTGTACCCAATTATATGCAATTAATTTAATAATTATAGAATCTCATGATTAGTATCCTACCTAATTAGATTGTAATTTGGGAGAGAGAAACTCCCTATATATTTTCTATACATGAGTGATGTAATATACACATAAGAATAATAAACATAGAATGTTCAAAATATTATAACAAAGAAACCAAATTTAAAAACAGAGTCATACATTTAGAACCAGAGAGTAGTTTAAATCTTATTTAAATATGATTTTAGCATTTTAAACTGGGTATATCTTATTTCTTTTGATCATATGATAATTACATTTTTTATTTTGTAAATGTTATTTTTATTCTTCTTTTAGGTTTAGATTACATTATAAAGTGATAACTAGGAGCTCTATTTAAGGTTTGTCATCAAAATTTAAATTGAGTGATATGGTTATATGAAAGTTTATTAAATTTTTGTTAACTTCCACATAGTTTAGAAGTAGAATATTGTGATCATCCTACTAGAATGAGTTTGTTCTAAAAATGCTAACAACCTAATAAGGACACTGTTATTCAATGGCATATATCACACTAGCCACACACAAATGTTCAATTTTTTTTTAAAATATTGCAGCTTGCATTTTATCTTTATCAATTTAAAACAATTCATAATTATATATATATATATATATATATTTATTTATTTATTTTGTCGTGTACTATATTTAAGAGATCTAGATAACATACTGCATACTAGTTATGTCCATGCATACTCTACCATCATGGCTATTATGTATTACTTTATCCCCTTTTTATCATAGTCTTTTGTCTTTGTCCAAAATTGACACAGTAGATAGGTGACACAAAATGACACAATGAATTTTTATTCTAATAAATTATTTTAGTTAGTAGTATGCCTTTGATTGAGATTTTAAAATATATGGGTGAAATATGAAATATTAATATTGTGATATTTTATAAAATTAACTGAGAATTTGAATAATAATGAAATAAAAAATTGTCATTAATAACATTTTCTAATTATAAAGACTAAAAATAATATTTCATAAAATTAAAAGAGTAAAAAAGTAAATTCTTTTTGGTGATTTTTAAAAATTTATTTCTCTTGTACATAACTTTAGAACTGTGACATTGTTAGATGGGAAGAACAGGTTGAAAACATGGTGGAAAAAAATGTTCACGGAGGAAAAAAAACTGTTCATGTCTGCTTTTATTTTTCTAAATTTTTTTGGATATATGCTCTATATAAAAGTTTGGTTGGTTTTGTCATTTCGACTATGATTTTGACACATTAAAAAAATCATTTAAACAAAATATATGTCAAATTTTTTTACAAAAATCAATATTAAGTTTTTGTGTAAATATTTATAAAATAATTTTAGAGTCAAAATAACATCATTCAAATGAAACCTGTTATATATAAATAGAAAATAGGTTAGTCAGTTTTCATTTTTCTCTTTATTTGTCTTTTCTTTATATTTCTAGATCCATCTTTCTTAGATTAATAATTGGGGATCATCTTTAAATTTCTCGTAGTAAATCAAGTTAAATAACTTAATTAGAATTTTGATTGAGTAAGTTTAATTATGTTTCTTTCTTCTTTCAGTAAGTTTTAAAAAATTTTGTTAAAAAGATTAAAGTTCTTTGCATGTGATACCTGAGACTTTATGATACGTTCCCGGTTAGTTCAGAGTTCTAATAATATGTTTGGATCATTGATCAGAACTTTGTAGTGCATTAATTATGTTATTTCTGTTTTTCTTTAGGAAATTGAGCTTTGTGTTAACACACTTACTTTTTAATGTTAGATTTACATTTTAATAAAACCCTAGGTTAGAGAATATGGATAGGTTAGAGAGTATGGATGTGAATGTGATGTGGTCGCAACATTCACTACAAGAAAATCATCAAATAGAAACTAATTTTTAGATATCAAAATAATTAGTTGCAATAGTAACTAAATTAGAGACCATTTTAAAAACTAAAAAAAAATTGGTTTCTAAATTAGTTTATATTATTGTTAAATAGTTTCTAAATTGGTATTTAATTAGCAACCAAGGTTTTAACTACCAATTAACAATTTAGAAACTAATTTAACAATAATAGAAACTAATTTAGAAACCAAAAATTTATTTAGTCCCTACAATGGTCTCTAATTTAGTAGCAACTAATTATTTTTTGTTTCTAAAATTGGTTTTTATTTCATGACTTTCTTGTAGTGATTTATTGTTGAGTAAATTAATGTGTATTGATTGAGATTGAATATGAAAATACAGAGATGATAGCATGTTTATTGTTGAACATTAATTTTATTATATTTTAATATTTTGAATATTTGAACAATATACTTTAAATTTTGAAATGTAATTACACCATATTTAATATTTTGATGTATGATAAGATTGATAATATTGTGCTGTTACGCTTTATATATTATATAAAATCAGTGACAAATATAATTTTACCTCTTTTTCCATTACTCTTGCTTTCTAAATTTTATCTAATTTTTTTTAAAAGACATTATTACATCTTGAGTAATTATGCAATTTTTTTTTGTAATATTTAACTAAGAACGATTTTATAAGATTTTTTAGTATCCTTTGTTCAATCTTAACATATTTTAACCTTTAAGCTTATCGATTTCATTTTCTATCTTTTTTACTCTTTTATATCGAGTTTAACTTTTCTACACATTTAAATCAAGTACATTTAAGTAACTTTAAATATAAGAAAAATAATAGATGATTTGAGAAAAATACGGATGTGCATGTTATTATTTGTGCATGTTGGTTAATATTTTGAACATAGTTGAATTCAAACAATACAATTTTTTTTGTTACAGCCACATGATAGGCTTGTTTTCACAGTCTGAACTGCAATGGAAACAAATTCTGCAGGTTGCTGTTCACTACACCAAATTCAATTATTTTTAAATAAAAACAAAATCCACACCTCTGACCTACTTTTAGAAGCAGTTCCTTGGATCATATTCTGACATTAAATAAATGTGAAAATTATTGGTAGTGAGTTTTTTTGACATTTAAGATGCTTTGAATTTTGAAGTTTCATTGCACATGAAAAATCCTTGTAGAAACAACATCAATAAAGTGGTGAAAGGATTGGATAGTTATCTCTTCCTAAGACAACTTTGACGAATATTACTATTGTGTTGTCTCATCACAATCGCTTTTCTTTTTAAAAATAAAATAAAATAAATGGTGATCATACATTGTAACTATTAAAACTAATAAAAAAGTAAATAATGAAAAATAGAAGTCTGGCTAGAACAATAATGGTACTATGGCTATGTGATTTCTTAGAAGCCTATGATTGTTGATAAAATTATTCTGTTCTTTATCACTGTTTTTGTTCGTAGAATCTAAAGTAGTACTAGAATTATATTTATTCCATTATCTCCTCCAATGGTATTTTTTTTTTATCACTCATCTATCTATCTTCAACAATTGACTCTCGATATCACCTTTTCACATGCCATTATTTGCTTTGTTTCTTATTCCTACATTCATCTCCTCTACCCTCCACATATCCATTTATCGTACTATGTCCCAAAAACCATCACTCCATTAATCATCCAATTTGAATTGAAGAGAGAAAGGAATGGACACGACTCTTTCAATGGTAAAATTTAACTTATTAATTAATATTTAACCTTTGTTCATCAATTAAATGATGTCTTAATGTTGTAATTATTTTATTCTTTTTTTAAAGCTTTTGGATTACCTTAAACTTTCTCGTTTTTCCCCTTTACACATTAATATTTCTTCTTTTTTTTAGTCTCTTAAACTCTGGTTGTTAGTTCTCATTCTTTATATTTTTCCACTCTCCACCTTCTAATAACTCTGGATTGAGAATTGTTTCTATTTAATTAGTTTTCAAATCAAAGTAATTTTGTTGATTAAGCAAAATTTATTTATTTGAAAATTCAAGAGGTTTGATAGAGGTGTAACTAAATAGTTGATGAGATTTATTTTAGTGTAAGTTTAGGAGTTTTTGTTAGCTAGATGATTAACAAGTCGTTGAGTGAGTTGAATTGGTAATTGAGTGAATTTTATTTAATTTTTAAAATGAGCAAAACTGATGATCGAATGCGAATTGTGTTTTTTATAACATGTTTTAAAATGTTTCTTAATGAAAAATTGTCTATATTTGAATGAATTATTATATTTTAACAACATATGACACATACTTGAATATTATCATGTGATCAATTATTAATATTTTTAGTATATGTTTTTATATGACATAATACTTGTGATTTAAATTACATAGGTAAATGAAATGTATGATATTTGATGTCACAATCTAGGATAATATGTGAATAATTGATTGATTAATTTGTGTATTAAGTAGTAAAACTAATATAAAGATATATCATAGTCTTACTAAGTGTATAAATCACATAGATTAAAATCTTGGGTAGTGAAAATATAAAAAAAAGTTTATTGCACACTTGAAACTATAGGAATTCTATATTTGAGATATTTTAAACTTATCTTTAACTCATGTAACTCAATGCTTAAATAGTAAAGATAAAGATGTAAATCTCTTATAAGATTTTGTGATATCTTTTTATTATATAAATTTATACATGTGACTCTTATCAAATTTTATGCTATGTAAATAAATAGATATGAGAAGTGGATTTTAAGTTTAATTTAACCTCGTACCTACCATTTTACACTCATTTTATTATTTTGATTTGTAATGCGTTACTTACGCTTTTGTATTTTTCTTTGTCTTCTTTATTTAAGATATTATGCAAAAATTCATAGTAATTAAAAAATTATTTCACTGAAAATAGGATTATTAAAATGATAATACTAATGTAATTAATATAAACATAATATTGCATTATTAACACGCAAGTATTTTTTTTAACCAATCGAGTTAAACCCTATTAATCGTATGAAATATTGCTAATTATCCATTTTTATATCTCACATACTCTCAGAAGGTATAATCTTAGTACATAAACTAGGAAAATAAATTAGAAGTGACTATAATCAAATTATAAAAACAAAATATGGATTAATCTAATTATAATCTACGAGAATAGCATTTGACTGACACATTTACTCAGAGCTTTTTTCTGGTGAAAACATTTCTATATAAATAATAATATATAGTTCAGATTATTTATTTAATTTTTTTTAATTTATATTTGAATTAGTTTTAACTTATACGAAAATGATTTATTTATTTATTCTTCTAACACGGTTTCTTCTTCTTCGGCGCGATCAACCAGCCGGAGGCTTGCGTGAAACATGTTATAAAACTTATGTCACTATGACTGTGTGAATGTGCAAAGACCAAGGACGTGTGGAAATAAATAAATAAACAATAAAATAAAATAAAATAACACTATTCAGAATTGATTCCTGTGGTTTTGCTGAAATTTCTGTGTAGTTAGTGATTAATTATTTCTAGTTGAAAATTGTAATTTAGTTCGATTACATTATTTTTGTGAAAGCTACTCAACTCTTTTTTTTTTAAATTTATATTATTTTATAAATTGTTCAACTCGCACTTCAACTCGCTCTTCTCGTTTTTGTACTACTTCTTCCGGTCTCAGTTGCTCTATCCCGGTTGAATGCTGAATGGGAGTACCTGCAGAAGGCACTCCAATGCTCAAGTCAGCAAAAAGTATTATGCGCTCAGTTGTCAAAGTATATTTAGTAAAGACGTACCTTGTTATTGAAATGTCGCTATTTATATTATTTTGATGATTTACCTTATTGGACTAGATTAGTGGAGTTGATTGATTTTAGAAATGTATTACTTAATTATTAATGGTGATTTAGTTTTGCTGATCTTGATTTAAGCATTAATGGGCTGGATGTGTCGGTCGGCCCACACGGACGTGTTGGGCTCGATCAACTCGGTCATAGAGACCAAGTTATGATATTAACCGTTGTTTAATTAACTATTTAGAATTTCATAAATTTGATTTATTAAATAAATATTTATTACAAAAATTATTTTATTAGAAACATAATTTTTTATTTATTTTTTAATTAAATATTCATAATTAACGTAATTATTATTTGTATCATCATTGCTTACTTACGTGTCTTTGAATTAAAAATAAAAAATTAGATAATTAAATTTTAAATTATTCACAAAATTGAATATTTTTAGATGAAAATTCAAAAAAGTTATATTTTTCAATTAAATTTTTATTATTTAATTTTGTTGTAAAATCAAATGATATGAGAATTTAATTTTCCAGTTTCAACATAACACTACAAAATACTTAAATATCAGGATTAACATCTATAAAAATAATCATTTAAGACACGACAACAAAAAAAGTCACAAAATTAGAATATCATGTCTCCTTCGAAGTTGTTTTTTTTTTCAAACTCATTAACATTGTTGAACTAAATTTGGATGTTGATGTTACTTAGATGATCGAATGTTAGATAAAGAGATTTTATAAATAGTATGTTATTTAAAAACATCAGGCGACAAATTTATATTATTTGTCAACACAAAAGATTTACTCATTTATTATTAAGAATATGTTTTATGATTTGAACGACTCCTATCAACTAACACAAAAAACATAAAATATGAGTGTATATATAAATAATAAAAACTAAACCTATATTTATATGAATAATATTTAATTATGGATTATCATATTAATTAAGCACTATTATGTTCCATTTTAATGTCATTTATGATATTTATTATCATATCAAGTACCCATATGTATGCCTCGTGCTAGGCATAATTTAATTCACAATTTAAAAAATTGTTTTTTATTTTATTTTAACTAATTATCACTTATATTAAATATTCAATACTTTATTATGTATATATAATAAGTAAACATTATTATTTATTTGGATCTGTGGAGAGAGGAATTGTGACGTCATAAAGAAAAGAATTGACGAAGTTTGATTTGATTGAGGCATGGGTTAGTTATCGTAATTTTGTTTTAAAATAGATTTTATTCGGAAAAAAATTGGCAAAGTGTGATCCTCCACCAGTCACTCTGACTCACTACCCTTCTCAATTATGTTCGCACGACCCAACCTCTGCCACAAGAAATTCCACCATACCAAAAAAAGCAAAAAAATTAGTAAGATTTGTTTATGCATAAAGTAACGTGAAATGTTTGACAATTATATTACTTTGATGAGTTAAAGTGGGTTAAGAAGATAAGAGTAGTGATTAGAGAAGATAAAAGGTATATTAGTGAGATTTAGAGTTTGTGATGGTTTTGGTTTAATATTTAAAGTTAACTTTACGCAGACCACATAGAGACAGGCTATCGAGCAATCGCGTCGCGTGCACGAGAAACGCCAAACAACAAAAGCAGCGTTATTTTGTGAAATTGCTGAAGCTGCCACTGTCACTCTGAGCTTCTTCTTCTCTCTTTTCTTTATTTAATTTAATTTAATTTAATTTAATTTTCACTCTTACTGGTTACATCTTCCTCGTGGTGGCAGTCACTCTCTAGAGTTCCGAGAGTTTCACACAACAAACATAACCTTAAGAGAAAGAGGAAAAAGAGAACAAGTGACAGAGCCAAATTTTCGACTTCAATGGCCTCAGCAAGCGGAGCAGAGAACTCGTCGGTTCCGCCACAGCAACAAATTCACAATTCGCGAACCAAGCTGAGCCACCAAAACATCGACTCCATGAGCAAAGCCATCGCGCAGTACACGGAGGACGCGCGTCTGCACGCGGTGTTCGAGCAGTCTGGCGAGTCGGGGAGGTCCTTCGACTACTCCCAATCGATTCGCCTCACCCCGGAATCGGTGCCGGAGCAGCAGATAACGGCGTACCTCCTCAAAATCCAGCGCGGAGGCTTCATCCAGCCGTTCGGCTCCATGATCGCCGTCGGCGAGCCCTCCTTCCGCATCCTGGCGTACTCCGAGAACGCGCGCGACATGCTCGGCATTACTCCGCAGTCCGTCCCCTCTATCGACGACAAGCTCGACGCCTTTGCGCTCGGCGCCGACGTCCGTACGCTCTTCACTCAATCCAGCGCTCTCCTCCTCGAAAAGGCCTTCGCCGCGCGCGAAATTAGCCTCATGAACCCTATCTGGATCCATTCCCGAACCTCTGGTAAGCCTTTTTACGGCATACTTCACCGGATTGACGTCGGAATCGTCATCGATTTGGAGCCCGCACGTACGGAGGACCCGGCGCTTTCTATCGCCGGTGCCGTTCAGTCGCAGAAGCTCGCCGTGCGCGCGATTTCGCAGCTGCAGTCTCTCCCCGGTGGTGATGTTAAGCTTCTGTGTGACACTGTTGTTGAGAGTGTTAGGGAATTGACAAGGTACGATAGGGTTATGGTTTATAAGTTTCACGAGGATGAGCATGGGGAGGTTGTTGCTGAGAGTAAGAGGCCTGATTTGGAGCCTTACATTGGTTTGCATTATCCCGCCACTGATATTCCTCAGGCTTCTAGGTTTTTGTTTAGGCAGAATAGGGTTAGGATGATTGTGGATTGTCATGCATCTGCTGTGAGGGTGGTGCAGGATGAGGCTCTTGTGCAGCCTCTCTGTTTGGTTGGGTCCACGCTCAGGGCCCCCCATGGTTGTCATGCTCAGTACATGGCTAACATGGGGTCGATTGCGTCTTTGGTCATGGCTGTTATTATTAATGGAAATGACGAGGAAAGTGTTGGAGGCCGGAGTCCGATGAGGCTTTGGGGGCTTGTTGTTTGCCATCACACTTCTGCTAGATGTATTCCATTTCCCTTGAGGTATGCTTGTGAGTTTCTCATGCAGGCCTTTGGGCTGCAGTTGAACATGGAGCTTCAGTTGGCCGCGCAATCGTTGGAGAAACGGGTTTTGAGGACGCAGACACTGTTGTGTGATATGCTTCTTAGGGATTCGCCTACTGGCATTGTCACTCAGAGTCCTAGTATTATGGACTTGGTGAAGTGTGATGGGGCTGCTCTTTACTACCAAGGGAACTATTATCCGTTGGGTGTGACTCCAACTGAGACTCAGATAAGGGACATTATTGAGTGGTTGTTGGCCTTCCATGGAGATTCGACTGGTTTGAGTACTGATAGTCTTGCTGATGCCGGTTATCCTGGGGCTACCTCGCTCGGGGATGCGGTTTGTGGGATGGCAGTTGCTTATATCACGGAGAAGGATTTCCTTTTCTGGTTCAGGTCGCACACGGGAAAAGAGATCAAGTGGGGTGGTGCAAAGCATCATCCGGAGGACAAGGATGATGGGCAGAGAATGCATCCCCGTTCTTCTTTCAAGGCATTTTTAGAAGTGGTGAAAAGCCGTAGCTTGCCATGGGAGAATGCGGAAATGGATGCAATTCACTCGTTGCAGCTTATTCTTCGTGACTCGTTTAGAGATACTGAGCATAGCAATTCTAAGGCTGTTGTGGATCCCCGTGTGGCAGAACTAGAATTGCAAGGGGTTGATGAACTAAGTTCTGTGGCGAGAGAGATGGTTAGATTGATAGAAACAGCCACCGCTCCTATATTTGCGGTTGATACTGATGGTCACATAAATGGCTGGAATGCAAAGGTTTCAGAATTGACAGGACTTGCTGTTGAGGAGGCTATGGGGAAGTCCTTGGTTCGCGATCTTGTGTTTAAGGAGTCTGAAGAAACTGTGGAAAAGCTTCTTTCTCGTGCTTTAAAAGGTGCTGTTTCTAATACTCTGCCTTTGTGGTCCGTTTATTGGGTATGTTAGATAACTAGGTTGGAGAACCCTGTACCATTTGGGAGAACATGCCAATCTAACCATTTTTGTTTGGCAAAGTTGTATTGTAAACATGATAGCTAGAATTTTAGTGGGTGCTCATATACTTAACGGTATTCAGCAGCACCCCAAAAATAGTTCATATCACCATACTAACTACCTTTTCTTTTCCAAATATTCAAGCACAAACTACCGGTTGTTCTGCACAATTTGCACTTAATGGTTCAGTCATTAGAGTTTCAATAAAAACCGCAACCTAGGTAAGCATAAAATTCAACCGTGTAACAATGCAAAACTTGTTAATGGGAAAAAGAAGAAAATATTCATAGACCAATCCAGTGTGACAGTATCATTCTATTTTAGTTAGCAGTCTGTCACTTAGGATTTAGGATGCTTCGTTTTTTGTAAGGGGCTACTTTGGGATGGTGTAGATTCTGGAATGAAAATCACTTTACTCTGGCTTGATATAAAAAAATTAAGATGTTTTAGAAAATAAAATGTACTCAAATTGCTTTTTCATATTCCTACTTTCCAACTACTGAATGGGGCATAATGTATTTCAATGAGCTTAGAAGTAAACTGTTACCCATTGCTATAAACTACATCTAGTTTGGCTTTAGGAGAAATGAGGTATTGATAATTGGTTGTACAATGACATAACTTGAATTTAATTAGTACAGGTGAAGAGGATAAGAATGTTGAGATAAAAATGAGGACGTTTCGCCCAGAACATCAAAATAAGGCAGTTTTTGTTGTGGTGAATGCTTGCTCCAGCAAGGATTATACAAATAATATAGTTGGAGTGTGCTTTGTTGGTCAGGATGTTACTGGTCAAAAAATTGTGATGGACAAATTTATCAACATACAAGGTGACTACAAGGCTATTGTGCATAGTCCAAATGCTTTGATCCCTCCCATTTTTGCATCAGACGATAACACATGTTGCTTAGAGTGGAACATTGCCATGGAAAAGCTTACAGGTTGGGGTCGTGCGGATGTCATTGGAAAAATGTTGGTGGGAGAGGTTTTTGGTAGTTGCTGTCAGTTGAAGGGTTCAGATTCAATAACAAAGTTTATGATTGTCTTACACAATGCACTTGACGGACAAGATACAGACAAATTTCCTTTTTCATTTCTCGATCGGCATGGAAAGTATATACAAACTTTCCTGACTGCAAATAAGAGAGTTAACATGGACGGTCAGATCATTGGGGCTTTTTGCTTTTTGCAAATTGTGAGTCCTGAGCTTCAACAGGCTCTGAAGGCACAGAGACAACAAGAGAAGACTTCCTTTGCTAGGATGAAAGAGTTAGCTTATATTTGTCAAGGAGTGAAGAATCCTTTAAGTGGCATACGCTTTACCAACTCTCTTTTGGAGGCTACAGGCTTGACCGATGAGCAAAAGCAGTTTCTTGAGACTAGTGCTGCCTGTGAGAAGCAAATGTTAAAGATAATACGCGACGTTGATCTTGAAAGCATTGAGGATGGGTAAGTTTTCTAAGTTATCCTTTAAAACCTTTTGGTTGTCTTGAAAGACAATGTAAAGAGTAACAAATTTTGCTATTTAAATCCAGCATCCCTAATGTGAAAGCTTGCAATGTGATGAATTAGATGCTAACAATCAAAGCTGAATCGTACTGAAATGTGATAGCTTAGTTTTCAGAACAAATGGTATTTCGAAACGGGACCAGGAAGCCAAGTTAGTCCTAGTGTTGAGTATTGTTGCTCCACGGTACTGTAACTAAAATGTCTAGAGCCTGTTTGGAGTAAATTTTTTCATACATACTCCTATAAGAGAAAAATAAGAAGAAAAAACAAAATTTATTTCTCTATAAACTAAAACTAAAATTAGCTTATAAGAGAAAAGTAAGATGTTGAAAAAGCTAATAGGAAATCATTTTTATAAATTAGTTCATAATTTTAAATATAGAGAAATTGATTTCATCTTCCCTATATACCCCCATTGAAAGACTCAACAGGATTATGTACTTGGAGAAATCTTTTCTGTTTAGAATTATTTGTATAAGAAACAACATAAATGATTAAAAAACAGGTTCAATATTTTTTTGTTCCAAAAAAATAAAAGTTTTAAGTGTGGTGCCTATAATTTTTTTTCTTTCTTTTTCATCTTATTAACTCATTATTATTTTTTATTCCTAACATTCATTTTAAGATGTATATATATATATATATATATATATATATATATATATATATATATATAACATTCTATTTAAATTCTTTTGATTTTTCATCCTTCCAAATTTAAATCATTAATTTTTATCTCTAACATTCATTTCAAAATATGCAATATTTGTTTTAATAATCTTGAAAGAAAAAAAATTAGAGGTGTCGACATTATATCCCATGCACTAGTGGATACCAAATGAGATGCTCACTTAACATTTTTGTTTAATATAACTTAATAGTATATATTAAAAAACAATGATTTCCTATTTTAGAGAGATAAAAAGTAAAGCATCTTTTATTGTTGGAATGATACTCAAAACTCTTGTATTATTTAAGGAGTAAAATATTAAGTCTTAAAAGTTGTTTTCGAGTTAACTTTGACCACATCTGTGTTTTACCAATATGCTTTGAAGTTTTCCATTTTTGCTTTGATCTGCTAACGTCTTGGAGTTTGTGAGTACCCTGTATTACATGTTCGTCAATGATGTATATCAACTTCATTTGTCTTCTATGACGCTCTACGTAGATTAAGTCAGACAACAAAGCACGTATTTGTTATGTAAACATATACACTACCTTCCCACTAGGATGTTTAAATTTGGGGAATTGGTATCTTTGAATATCAATAATTAGTTCTATCTCCATATACCATACTTTGCCAGTGGGTTGATACTTCCATTTCATGTTTTGCTGTCTTAGTTAGTTTCCTTTAGTGTTCTTACTTGCTTTAATGTCCCTATAAACTTACTGTATTGATTTTGATTTTGTTTAGAGAAAGGTACGATCATGTTTTTGTTTTCCTTTTGGCGTTAGGTCCCTGGAGCTTGAAAAGGGGGAATTCTTGCTTGGAAATGTCATAAATGCAGTTGTTAGCCAAGTAATGTTACTGTTAAGAGAAAGAACTTTACAGTTGATTCGTGATATTCCAGAAGAAATCAAGGCATTGGCTGTTTATGGTGATCAATTGAGGATTCAACAAGTGTTGACTGATTTCTTATTGAATATAGTGCGCTATGCACCATCTCCAGATGGTTGGGTAGAGATTCATGTACATCCAAGAATAAAACAAATCTCGGATGGGCTCACTCTTCTCCATGCTGAATTTAGGTACTGTGGTGTGATCTTAAAGTAATTCTCATTATTTTTGTTTTCAAGTGTTTACGGATGATAATGAACACCTAAAATAAGTGTTTACAGGAGCCTTAGGTTTAGACCTTGTCTCAATCTCAATATGATTACAATAATTGAATATTGTGGCCTTGGTAGATTGATATCTTAGAATCTTAGTTTCCCATCTGAACAAACTAACAATCTGACTAGTAATTTGTGAGTTACTGAAAAGAATAATCCCAATGCTTTTTGACTTCCCTTTGGATCTGTTGTCATTCTACATAATTTGTTGGGAAAGAGATTACGCAGAAGAAGAAAACAATGTTCTTATCCAACAAAAAGAAAGAGAGAGAAAAAAAGGGCAAATGCTTGTTATTAGCTAAATACTTATTGGATGTATACATTTAGCAACTTGTAAATTAGTACTGACCTTGTGGTGCTTTTCCATATATGCAATGTTTACTTGGGTATTATTATTTTCGAGTGGATAGTATTTAATCGACTGTCTGCTATTTTCTTTTGTGAAGAATGGTATGTCCTGGTGAAGGTCTTCCTCCTGAACTGATTCAAGACATGTTCAATAACAGTCGGTGGGTGAGTCAAGAAGGTTTAGGGTTGAGCATGAGCAGAAAGATTCTAAAGGTAATGAACGGAGAAGTCCAGTATATCAGGGAAGCAGAACGGTGCTACTTTTTTGTTCTTCTTGAACTCCCTGTGACGCGGAGAAACTCTAGAAGTGTTAAATAGCTATTCTGTAGCCGTAAGATTAAATTTAAAGCCCTGGCTCTGCCCCCTCATGCTGACCGCTAGATAGTTTGTTGTCATAAGTTATGCTCTCACCTAACAAGGCGACATATGGGACAAGAATTTGAACAAGCTGATTTGTGTAGTTATCCCAAATTGAACTGTTGCAACCTGACAAAACTTGTTCGGTACAGCAAGAGTGGCTTCTTGTTATGTAGCTAAATGTAACCTTAAGTCTTACTGATAAAGTTATGGCAGAGTAGATGAAATGCTGTGTCGCCAATATGCACACCTTCATGATCAAGTGGAGTCTCCTGTGAATTTTTTCAAGCAAATGCTTACATTAGCAGCTGCAGTGAACTCCAATCTATAGTTGGATTGAACTGCATCCATCTTCTGCATTCTCGTCTGTTCTAATAGTAACTGCTTATACCGAATGAGTTTCAAAGTTTGCAAATATGTGTAAAATTATTGTCTCCCACAAGGTTTGCCCTCTATGATGCTGCTTTCCAATTCTCCACTCTTTTTTTCATCATTTCCTGTAAATCCCTTCCCACTCTAATAAAAGCTGGGTTATTTATCCTGTATTTTTGGAAATTTCGTGTAAGCTAGCCTTTCTTTAATAAAAAAGAATTTGCACCTATCTATATCTTTATTGTCTGAATTTTTGTTTCTGTTACTCTTTCCGCGATTTATTTTATTTCTTAAATCATTAGCAGATGAACTAGTCACACCATGAAGAGAAAGGTTTTAGAATAATTCCATTCGATGGTTTATAATATATGCAATGTGGCTCAATTTCAATCCAATGATAGATTCGATGGTCAAGTCAACTAAAGTAATTACTATTTCTATACTTAGTTAAATCTTTTGTAATCAATAAGAATTATTAAATCCATAGCTTGTTCAAAGATAATATGGGAAGGAATTCATGGATAACCACATCCCTCAATTAAATATATCTTAAATTCAACAAATCAATAAAGGAAATAAATCTTACAGATAGCTTATAGTAGAATTTTCGTACCCAAATATAACAATCATATTATTATAGGTAAGAAAGTTTGATCTCTGAAGGATGGGTACTCCTAAAACAATATACTTTATCTACACTGAGTATGCATTCGTATCTGATACTCATTGAGTACCAATGGGTACATATTGTGAATACTATCATAAATATTTTACAAAAATCACTTCAATTGGATACATATTAGTACTTTTTAGGTAAATATTGAACTAGTATCTATGTCAAATAAATAAAAAATTACTACCGAAGAAGATCTTGATCAATTTGATTCCTTATAAGAAAGATGTAACTTGAAACTCTTTTACAACTATTATTGTCATTTTATTGTAAGAGAATCTAGAGTGCATATTCTTTTATTCATTCTATGAAATGAAACAGGTTTATTCCTAAAATAACTTAAGATTTAGTTTTTTATATATACAAATATTTGTCCTCTCTAAAAAAGAGAGTAATAGTTATAAAAAGCGTAAAGACAAAATATAGGAAATAGGTGGAGATGAATGAGATCCACATAGTTAAAGGGGTTTAAGTTTTTGAAGTTTGCTAATCTTTCTCTTGATGTGATGTACCACAGAATGTTTTTCCCAGAGATAGTGAGAAAGAGATGATGAAGGTGTGCTTCAATTGCTATACATGTGCAGAGTATCCTTTCTTCCTTTTGTTTAAAGCCACAAGTACAATTAGTGAGATAAGGATGCATTCCGGTGCATTTAATACAAAAATTGAAAATTAAGTTGCATGAAATGTACCATCATTTTTCTCATGCAAAGCAATGTGAATAAATTTTTGTAGGATGAGTTCATTAATCAGAGGGTAATTAAATCTTATATACTAAAAAACAACAAATATTTAGATATTTATTTTAAAAAAAGTATTATTAAATACTTTTCAATTGAAATATAAATCAATCTTTGACCAATTTTTCTTCCATTCTTTTTTAAGTTCGTTTTGTAGTTTCTTAGCACAAATTATTTGACTGATTCATAAATCAGGCCCAGTTTTCAAAATAGAAGTTATTAGAATAAAAAAAAATATTATATAATTTGTACATTAAAGAGAAGTAAGCTGAATATCACCTAAGAATTTTGAATAACTTATTTTGTGGGGGGATTGAGAAAAAAAATTACAAATATAATATGATTTTGAGACTCCATGAAAAAAAAAAAAATCCATAAAGATTCTAACATTAGAACAAAAAACATTGAAAGTTTTTTAATAATACAAGATATTGATTGGAACACGAAAAAGTGTGTCGAAAACTCAAAATGAATTTTACCATGGAGATGAAGTAAAACTTATTTATTTTTTATATAGGTAAATAGTCAGTTAGATAAAGAAATTTTGAAAATTATATATTACGATAAGTGAAAAACAACAAAAGGAAGAGACATGTGTTTATTTATATAAGGTTATTCTTCACTAATGATGAAAAATATTAATTTTCATATAATATAATATGTAATAAATTATTATTAATATTTGAAAGTTTAATTTTTGTAATACATGTGAAGAGATTAATTGGAAGTAGTGGTTATTGATCATGATAATTATCACCGAACACTGCAGCAGATAAAAAGAAGAGATTGTCGTTTTTGTCTGTTGACCCTTTCTAGTTGCAAACCATTTGTTTATGTGTTCTTCTTTCTCAAACCTTGAGTGTCAAGTTTATCCGCCCTTACTTTTTTTGTATCATTCTCATAGTGAGAATTGCTGAAATGGGAACCCCAGAACAAGAAGAAGAAGAAGAAGAGAAGCTTCTCAAAAAGATAGAACTTCTCGAAGAGGGTCACGCTCACCTCAAGCAAGAAATGTCCAACTTCCAGCTGCTTCAAAACCACAGGTCTCATTCTAGGTTTGGTGCTGCTACGTCTAACCAACCCTCTTCTTCTTCTCTGCATCAAAATGGAAACAAGTATCTCAATATCTTGCAGTCAATGGGCCACTCTGTTCATGTTTTGGATCTTCAATGTCGTGTCATGTACTGGTGAGTGCTTATTTTTATACCTCGTCAACTGTTGTCATCTGGGGTGCTTGTTTTTGTAGCATATCTAAAGTAAAAGTTGTTTTTTTATGCGTGGGGTTGTGTGATCATCATTTTGCAGGAACCCTAGTGCTGAAAATCTGTATGGCTATGCGGCAGAAGAGGTTCTTGGGAGGGATGGGATTGAGATGCTGGTGGATCCCAGGGATTTTGGTTTGGCCAATGATGTGTTCAACCATGTCAAAATGGGAGAGAGTTGGAGAGGCCAGTTCCCTGTTAAGAATAAGAAAGGCGATAGGTTCTATGCCGTGGCAACCAATACACCTTTCTATGATGATGATGGAAGCATGGTTGGGTTTATTTGCGTCTCCTGTGATTCACGGCCCTTTGTTGAATCCAGAATTCCCTTTCTAGGAGCAGAGAGTGCAGAATCTGTATCGGGTTCCAATGGTCGTAGGAGTAGCATTTCAGATAAACTTGGCCTTGACTCTCAGCAGCCACTCCAAGTTGCTCTGGCTTCGAAAATTTCAAATTTGGTTAGTTTTGTGCCTTTTGTGTTTCTGTGTTTGTGTATGGCTTAGCATGTCTTGATGTTTCTAACTGTTACACCAGGCTTCAAAGATGAGTAACAAAGTTAAGTCCAGAATCCGAACAGGAGAAAATAGTGTCAATCGTGAAGGTGGGAGTGGAGAAAGTCGTCATTCCGAGCATAGTTTGTTGGAATGTGCTGTTTCTGACCCGAGAGAAGATGGTAATTCCAGTGGGGCTAGCACTCCCAGAGGAGATGTGCAAAAATCTCCTTTTGGTGCCTTTTCTCATGCTGAAGAGAAATCCCAAGGGAGAACTATGAGAGACTCCGATGATCAGAGTGAAGGAAAACCTATTCACAAGATCATAACTTCTAAGGCTGAAACATGGATTCAAAAGAAAACATTGTCATGGCCTTGGAGAGCAAGTGATCAGGAAGGATCTGAGGCAAGGAATGTTCATGTTGCTTCCCCTTGGTTGCAGGGTGACCAAGAGAATGAGTCGGTTAATCAGAATAATCTTTCTTCTGGGTTGAAGCGAGAAAGCCAGGCAGGCGAAAGCAATGGACCTGTTACTAACGAGGCTTCAGGATCCTGGTTCTCGTTTGTTAATGTTAACAGCACAAGTAGTACCAGCAGCTGTGGCAGTGGCAGTAGTTGTGCTGCCAATAATAAAGTGGATGTTGACTCCGATTGCTTGGATTATGAAATTTTGTGGGAGGACTTGACAGTTGGAGAACAAATTGGACAAGGTGGTCATGTCTTTACTCAAGTGGCAGCATGCTTGAGAAAAATAAGCTTTTTTGTCTTTTTACAATATCCATGCATCAATCGAAAGACATGTGTTTGTTAATAATGCTGATATATCTATGTACAGAATTTCTACTTTTGAAATTTGTTTGCTTCTTTATTAGGCCCGCCACCTGAATTTGATACCCTTACTTACAAAACCCAAATATATAGTAATCAGTGGTTATTGTCCACTGGTTTGCTATATCAGTTTTGAGTGTTTTCTATTTACCTTTCTGTTGTTGGTTTGCAGGTTCTTGTGGAACTGTATATCATGCTCTGTGGTATGGATCGGTATGTTCTTTTCTCTTCCTGTAATTTCTGTTTTAAATTTCATCTTGCTTAACATGTTTATGTTTTTTTGAATACATTACATTAATTGTTATGTTGCAACTCAAATTACTGCCGTTTGAAGTCCTTTTTAAATTGTTAAATTGAAAATTTAGTTATCAGACAAAAGTATATTCATGTTTCTTCAGGATGTTGCTGTCAAGGTTTTCTCAAAGCAAGAATATTCAGATGATATGCTACAGTCCTTCAGACAAGAGGTAATGTCTGGAAGTCTAATTTACTTGTTATGTTGGAAAATGAGAAATAAGCTAAAGTTTATCCATATGAAGCCAGCTTGTGTATAAAGAATGCTATGATCCACCCTTACCTAGGAGAGAAATTTTTTAGATTAGACCATAATAGACTATCTTTGGTGGATTTTACTTTAACGATGTTTACATGATGAGATCATCTTTATTACTCTTGGAAAACCTGATATGCGAGACTTCCTGATTTGAATCACTTGAGGAATAACCCCTCAGCTATGCGGATTGATAATACCGGACTTTCAATCAAATTAATTATAAAATTCCTCAGTTCCAGTGACTAATTGAATGTCCCTTAAAATTCAGTTGTATACCGATTTGACAATGTATTCTATAAGCAGGTGTCTGTCATGAAAAGACTTCGTCATCCAAATATTATTCTCTTTATGGGGGCTGTGACTTCACCTCAACATTTATGCATTGTAACAGAGTTTCTCCCACGGTTTGTCTTGCTCCATCTCTGATTTACTCAGTATCGTGAGCATTCATTCTGATTCAATTTGTTGTCTCATAATGCTGATTTGCGCTGATAATTGTTGCATCAATTTATGTTTTATCTATTCAGGGGAAGCTTATTTCGATTGCTTCAGAGAAACACATCCAAACTAGAGTGGAGACGGAGAGTTCATATGGCCTTAGATATTGTGAGTACTTAAAAGCAGTATTATGGACAACATCTCTTCCTGTGTCGATGTATCTTCTTTGTGTTTAAGTAATTACATCTTATTCTTGTGATGCTGATGTTTGATGAGAAATAACAGCATGTTCACTTTTGTTTCCCTCCATTTTCCCTTTTCAATATTATTAATCATTTCAGACATCTATTCTTGGAGCAATACTAGTAGATTTCGACTTCAACTTCAATTTGTTATCTTAGAAAGGATCTCTATCACTGTGATTGAAGCAATGGTGTATGCTTAATCTTTCTATAGGCACGAGGTGTAAATTATCTCCATCATTGCAACCCCCCTATCATTCATCGAGATTTGAAGTCTTCAAATATTCTAGTTGATAAGAATTGGACTGTGAAGGTTTCGTCACGTATCTTTTTACTTTTTATATGTTGGGTTGTATTCATTCAGTTAGTGCTTAAGGAATTACAGCTTATTTTTATTCTTATTTAGCCAGACTATCTTAACTTTTGTTGGCAAAACAGGTTGGTGATTTTGGACTTTCCCGTCTTAAACATGAAACATATCTCACTACTAAGACAGGAAAAGGCACGGTAGGCTCTCGTTTGTGGTGGTCCCATAGATGTTTGACTTTTGAATTTTTCCCCTTCAGTGTCCAAAGTGTTTCTGATTCTCCACTTTTTATTCTGCTTTGTAGCCTCAATGGATGGCACCAGAAGTTCTTCGTAATGAACTGTCAGACGAGAAGTAAGTGTGCTTTATGCTCTCTATTACCCTCTCTTTTTGTCTTCCTCTCCCCTTCACTCTTTCTTACTTTAATCCCACTTTGAATTGTTTTTTGCTGCTTCATGGAACCATTAGGTCTGATGTTTACAGCTTTGGGGTGATATTGTGGGAACTTACAACTGAAAAGATCCCTTGGGATACTCTCAACCCAATGCAGGTATATTTTTAATGTGTACATCCATGAAAATTTATGAAAGTGAACAGATATAAAAAGTTATGTAATAGTTAAAAACGGCTATTTTCACAGTTGAAACATTTAATGTTGTTAAATTTGTTATTCCACTAATTCTAGTGCTTGTAGATAAACCATTTAGCAGGGTATGCAAATTAGGTTTTTGAATTTTTAATTTCTTCATCATGTCTACACTAATCTAGTTTTTAATTTACAAATAATCTTAGAAGACAACAGTGAGTGACAGCTTTTATCATCATCATTTGCTCCAATGCCTGTTATTATATTTCACTGTCTACTCATGCTCAGTGAGTACATATGAACAGTTTCACTAGGATTCTTGTAGGTTATTGGAGCTGTAGGGTTTATGAACCATCGACTAGAAATTCCAGAAGATGTTGATCCACAGTGGGCTTGTATAATTGAGAGCTGCTGGCACAGGTGTGCTATTTTTCCACTGTCATACGTATTTTTAATTTTTTCCCCCATTGCTCTAAATATCCATGACAAAATTATCATCAAACGTTCGAAAAAATCAGATTCTATTTCACTATATCATAAATGGAGATCATTTTGTTGTAGAGAATGACTATATGCTAAATATTATGTTTAAAGTCATACACGAGTGAAATGGTCTTTTGCTTAAGGACAGCATTGCAACATTCTATTTCTCCTTATTCTTCTTTATTCGCATGTGTGAGACTTCTCTACTTAGTATCTACATTATGGTTACGGGCTGAAAGCCTCTGGCCATGAATTTTAATTAACGCTCATAACTTGAAGCTGTTGCATATGTTGTACAAGGGTTTTTTACTCTAAACAAAAGAGTTAAAAGGGTTTTTTGCCTTCGTTTGGTTGACAAGGATTTTCAAAACAACATTTTGCTAATTTCTTTTTAATGGGTTCTTATTAAATAGTCTACTTCATTTGTTAGAGTTTTCATGTTAGACATTAGTGGTTATCAGTTATGCTTCGTTGTGTTTGAAGCGAAGTGTGGTGCAATTATCAACTCTCACATGCTAACTTTTTACTTTGTTCATTACCACCAGTGATCCAGTTTGCCGACCAACATTCCAGGAACTGGTGGAAAGGCTTAGAGAACTGCATAGACAGTATGCAATTCAATTCCAGGCAGCTCGATCTGCCGAGGAAGGCACTCAAAAGGAGTTCTCTAGCAAATAGCCACAATCTTTGAGCTTGTTTCTTCTTCATCTCTAACAAGCTGGTGCATAAGGAATTTTTGGCATATGCAATACAAAACATTCCTGATGAGTAAACCTGTTGGTACAAATACCTGGTTTTGGAGTCTGGCAGCGTTGTTGGTTCATCAGTTTTTGTCCAGTTATCACCATACAAGTAGGAAAATGGTTACCAAACTATTTTTAGTCATTTGATATTTCTTTGATGGCACCATAGAATCTTAAACTTGCTAGTAATGGTTTATATGCTTGAAGTCTTGTGGATAGGTTTGTATTTTATATGGAAAATGTTTGTACTGCATATAGTTGTATAGAATGTTTGGGAGAAAGAAAAATATAAATCAATGTAGGAAGCAGGGAAATGAGAGAAAATAGTGGAAAGAGAGAATTTTAGAAATTATTGTGTATCAGAATTTATTGATTACATAAACTATTTATAGTTTAGAGATATCAGAATCTGCTAGACCTATAACAGCTGAACACTTAAGAGAGGACTGAAGGCAGCAGACTCAATAAAAGTTAGAATGCAATATCAATCTATTTAACATGAGACCCAATTCGATTGATAGATTACACAATATATTTCATAATGTTTGACTGCAATTTTCATCTTCCAAGAAAACGACCAACTTCATATTCTTCAAACGTTAATTTGTCCATTCAGCCACTTTGGTGAAAAATAAGAATACATACCGGTCTGACTATACAATTGTATACGAATGAATATGCAAACTGTTCAAATGTTAGATTAAAGTCACTCATCTGTTACATGAGTTTGTATACTATCAAATATGTAGAAATGAAATTTTACCGAGTATAATTGCTACGACGACTAATATAAAAAAAAATATGATGCATGATTTATATATGAATAATAATATTAAAATTTATAATTTGAGTGTATTTAAATTATAAATTTAATCAATCTCCAATATATATTAGCCTTGGCATTATTCTGTCCTATGGCCAAGTCTGTTTTACGAGTGGAAATGTGACGCGACGAATAAAATCACGTGAAGAGGATAACAAAGGAGACACATCCAACTTTCTCAACCAATTTATAGAATGTCTCAACCCCTTTTGTTTCTTATGCCAAATACCATTACGAATCAATTTGTAATTTTAAAGATCGGCAGAAAAATCTAATCTTTGAATAGAGAATTATTTTTATGATGAAAATTAATTAAAAAATATGCTGCATAAATTTTCACTGTAAGAAATCTGTACTATTACATTACTGATTGATGCATTGGCCTTTAGTTAATTTACAACGCCTATTAAATGAATATGGTTTGAAGCTTTATCACACATAAAGTGGAAGTGGTTACAAACAAAAAAATGGGGATGGCAATAACTCCGAAGACATTATTATGGCGTATGGCCAATGAAAGGAAAGGCACCATAGAGTGGGGGGACCTTGGCATTGTAAGGACCCGGTAACATAATTTATCGGAATCTTATTGAATAAGCAAAAAGTCACCAAAGATTGTGGACACTTCCATCCCATCAATGTCCATTTCAAGAAACAATAGCAAAAATCTGAAATGTAGCTTTATCAATTTGAATGTAACAAACAAAACAGAAGATGCCACTCGCACAAGCATTACACACCACAATTCACAAGAGCACATAAGCAAGGCTCTTTTTTTTCATTTGATTTGAACTAGTCACATGCTGGGCTTCAAGATGACAAAACTATGCTTAACGAGCAAGCATGTGTACTATGAGACACGAGGAGGTCTTCAAGAAGGACTTCTCCATTAGATAATGGCTACTTTTATAGCACATAAAAGTTTGGGGAGAGGAGAGGTAAAGACAGTTAATCAACAATACATTTATTATTTCTGAATGAATTAGGTCAGAATGCGGTTGAGATTCAATTTAAATGAAAAACAATTTTCTGAAGCATTGACCCTTGTTCATTATCACCTCTCTAGTGAAGCAAGTGCCGAATGGCAGCAACTGCGTCACCTTTGTGCTCGCGCAAAGTTCTTTCAGCAACCTTTTTGTCCAACTGATGAAAACAATAAGAAATATATATAAATCCCATTGGAATAAAAATTTCTAGATGCATTGATGAACAATCTGATTAAGTTACCTCTAGCTCATTTGCAATTATATCAACATCTGCTGCATTTATCTTAACAGCAGCTAATTCTTTCTCCCTGTGATTGGACCAAAATACATTATACAGTTAAGAGATAAAAGTCAAACTATCAGTGCAGGACTAGACAGGAGGGAAAATGGAGAATTAAACATACAGCTTTTTAGTTTTTTTTATCATTATTCAGGCTGAGTAGGATTTCAGGTATTTGAAAGTATATGTATTCTTCTCTAGTCAATCTTTAAAAGCGTAGAAATTAAAAATTAGTACCCTTTAATAAGATTCTTCTTTCATGTTGGTCCTTCCTAATACAGTTAGTTTGCCAAAGTGACATATTAGGTGACACGTCAATTACCTTGTTCTCAAATTCGCATGATAGGCAGTAGATGACATGCCAGGTCAACAAACTAGCTCTGTTAATTATCGTTATACATCCGAAAGATTAACGTGAAAAACAAATAACTTACTTTAGGGTATTAATTTTGTATTTTGACGTTTTTAGGAATTCACTAAGGTGACATACACTCTCAAAGACCCAAAAGACTATTCAGCCTATTATTTATTTACATGGTGCGTGTTTCGATTCACGTTGAATTACCTAAATCACGTTAAAATATCAGCTAAAGTGATTTAGATAAACGTTTACATCTTTGGTCTTAGTTAAGGAATTGATTGAGTCCAAAGTTTAGGTAGGAACAACTTTAAGTAGCTTTTGAGTTAGATAAAAAAAATTATATTAAGTTTTATTACTGAATTGTTTTTAGAATTAAAATATCTAAATATAAATCACTTCACTTCAAAATCAATTTTGTAAATACTCACCCAAAAACACATTTCACTCATTTAAATTATCACTTTAGAACTTAACAAGCTCTTCACACTCTATTTCTGTTAGTAATGCAACTTGATCTTTCAATACGTACAAGGACAATAGAAAGATATAAAACAGTATAAAGTGAAGGAAAGCTAAAGACAATGAACATTAGTAAGCAGCTAAGCAGCTACAAGTATCCATCCTCACAATGCAGATGAACTATAAAACTAGTAACCACATGGATCCTTCAATACTTTCACATTTTTAATGTTAAAGAGACCATCAGGGTTCTTTTGTTACAAATCAAATCACACTGCTATTTTAGGAGGGGGGTATACTAACTCTGAAAATTCAAGGGTAAATTTCAACCGTGCACCTGTCTTCATTTTTTATTGGTTTTTTTGGGATTTGACCTTGAATTAAGGAGAACACCCAATTTACCAAGTTAATAAGCGTTGTGTCAAATAGTGGCCATAGCTTAATGGTTCCAGATTTCAGCAGTTTGTCATCAAATGTTAACAGGATTGTGGTCTTATACTACATCCTCCGGCTTTTGACATGCTCATTTTGGTGGTCATAGCAAAAAAGGTGTTGTATTTTAAAAAAAAAAAAAAATAAATGACAAGTCTTGACTGTTCAACAATTGTTCATTGTGTTTTCAACAAAAGGGACCTGAATAACCTCCACACACAAGCTAAGCTGAATGAACTCTCCACTTCTATATTATAAAACCAAACAACGATGAAAACTGTATCTGGCGAACAAACCATCAAATATTGTCATGAAACCTCTCTGTTCCTTTCTCCGCTTCTTTGTTTCACTCTATTGTCTTTCCTCTCCGCCTCTTTTCCATTTCTCTATTCTATTTGACTCCTTGTTCTATATGGCCATCATTGTCTCTTTGTTTGATTATTTCTGTTCACTCTTTTTTCAATTTTTGACACTCCAGGGTCCTTACTTCTCTGAGATAGTGCTTCTCAATTGTACATTTCATCTCAGTACTTTTATTAAAGGCAAGTAATGTTGAGAACCATCACATATCAAGGTCAGTAACAGTACTGATCAAAGGCGGAAACATTGTCACTCTTTGGAGAAAAATGACAAACACTCTTGTGTACTACTTCCATGGAAAAATGACAAGCGGAGGGATCACAAATGCAAATTTAGTGGATAAGAAGGGTAACATTGTTGGAGTGACAAAAAAGCTCCATATAAGCAACAAAGATGCACACATACACCTAATGTCTTAAGATTTAAGTTGGATGAGATTTTAGTTCGTTTGTGTGATTCAAACTTAGCATAGTTACTACAATATTCCTATTCATGATTTGAATCCCATAACTAGATACAATTCAATTACCCACGTTTGTATCATGAGATGTATCTTAAATGACTTTCTATCATTCAATACAAGAATGAACCTAAATGCAATTTTGTATCGTCAATACAAATCACACATTTCAGCGTTCATTGTTCTTTCTTTTTTTTATTTTTCTTGCATCAGTTCTCACGGAAACGTTTGAAAAGTCGTATAAGCTTAAATTGTTATATGAAAAAGGAATTGAAGGAGCAACTTCTGAACTTATCCTACTTGATTAATCCACTAAATTATGTGTCCCTCGCTCCTTTAATGCATTTCACAATTGCAGTGCTATATTTCTCCATACTTCTAAGTTAAAAGCTTCACAAGCTCATATACACGAAATAATTTTGTTTTATAAGACGTATGGTTAAGTTGTTTTTATCAATTTCTACTTTAAAATCATTACATTGAACACCATATATAAACTACATGATATATGAGCATTACAGCATTATCACTTAGTTTCTACTTTCTACTAATCTTACCAAAGCACAACATCTGGTCCTAAGTTACTGATACTTCAGAATAAAAACATACAATCATAATCCCTAGGCCAAGTAGTATATATTATAATGCATGAATTAAAAGCAGGCGTTGGTTTTTGATGCATAGCATGCATTGAAAATGAAGATGTGGTGACCTGATGCGCATGGCATTGCGATCAGCTTCGGCAGAAGCAGCGATGGAAGCCATGGCCTCCTGGACGCGAGTGGAATCCAATTGGCGATCCTCGACGCGGTCAGTGAGCTTATCCAAGGCTTTGCTCTGTTGCTGTAAGTCCTTCGAATCCACCACCATCTCCACTCCTTCCTCTCCACCCTCCATTCTTACCCTAAACCCTAACACCACCCTTCTCTTCTTCCCTGCGCTCTACTGTGTCCTATCACACCCACTCAGCTACAAAATTCAAAGTCTCCACAATCGGAACAATGGCGCTGCTCCTTCTTCCCTTATTGTAATCGCCCTAAGACCCATGGGCTTCCAACCTAAGGCTCGTGTTATTCTCACTCCTTGTTTTACTACTGCACCCCCAATTTGTGAAAAAACTAATTTGCCCTCATTTTTTCACCCTCCTCTACCCCCATTACGTAACCTAATTTTGAAAAAACTTTCTTATACTAGTTTCCTTTAAAGATAAATTTTAGTTTATATGTGGAATAGGTTTCTTTAAATAAATTCATTCCATTATTTTTTTCACCTAAAAGTATTTATGAAGAAACTTATTTAAATATATATTTTTTTTATGGTTTATTTTTATCAAATAATTTGACTAATTATTTTTAGTGAAGTTTTTATTCTAAGTATTAACTATATTTGTTGTTATCATCGCCGCTCTCACATTATATTTATTTTATTGTTATTCTTGTATTGCGTTTTGTGTCATTTTTATATCTTTTTCTTCCTTGTTTCGGATAGTTTAATTTGATAGATAAAATTGTCATTGCATACACAATATGCAACAGATATTTAAATTGTCATTAAAAACTACAACTTTCAATGATATCTCAATCAACATCGATTTTGAAATTGTCAATAAAAAAATAACCTTCACTAATATGTCACTCTTAAGAGTGTATTAACCATCTTTTTTTATTAGCATGTGTTAAAAAAATTAATTATCAAATATCAAGATTCTATAATGTTGTTCTATCGAGGTGTTTCCAAACAAGTTGTCGATGTATAATACCTTTTTAAGTAAAAAATATTCCTTATATCAAATTCTATTTCACTCATGCTTTGGTTTTTCAGTACGATCTTTTTGCTATTTTTTGGTGTTTTGTTACACAACAACATGCTACTTTTTTTAATTAATCGTATTCTTACTCTTTTACTTATTAATGTTTCTCCATGTAAATAAAATTGCATGAAAAAATTTGTGACATTTCTAATCTTTATGTTTTTCGTTGTTTTTATTATTTTACTCCCATCACTGCTAGAAAGAGACTTAATAGTAGTATTGTTTCTGACATTTTCTTAGTTTTAAACCACACACTAAAAGTTTTATTTTCTTAAATTTTAAAAGCCACAAAATTGATATTTTCAAGAATGTTATTTTATTATGAAAATTATTTCCCATATATATCATTCTAAAAATGATTATAAAAAAGATGTAAATATTTTTCCATGTCCTCAACATATGCTCAGACTTATAATGATGTTGATGTGCAAACTAACAATAATAATGTTATATATATATATATATATATATATATATATATATATATATATATATAAAGTAACAAGTTATTACACTGTAAACGAGTATAACATCAAGTTAATGACATATGACAATTATTTTTTTTCTTATTTTATGATTTCTATAAATTTATTGTATATTATCTATAATTATATTGACTGATGTATTCATGCATGGCTGTAGCAAACTAACCCTTTACTTTATACACCGCCAAATTTATTCAACTGTAACAGAAAGATTATTGCTCTTTTTTATTTAAACTACATTTTTGTGCAGATAGTACACATAATGAATTATTTTCGCACTAAACTTGTGAAAATCTTGCCATCACTATCCTTATTTTTTATAACATATACAAAGAGATCTTAGTTTAGTTTGGACAAATTACGAAAAATTTAAACAAAAATAGTAAATTTAATTTGAAGTGATTATTTCCATTGGAAAAAGCTTTAGCATATGAATTTGCTACCATTTAGCTCAACTGATACTTTATTTGGTGGAAAAAATTTATGAAAGAAAGTCAAGGATGGATAAAGAGCCACTAATTTTCATCCACTTTGAGAGTATAAATTGTCGGCAGATAAATTTGATATTAGTAACCTCATCCTATCTGGAACTATGATTTGATCCACAAGGCCAAGCTTTAAAATTAGCAAGTTTTTTAAGTCATTGTAGACACATATTTCGAATATATGGACAGATATATTAAACACCGACACTCATATGTCTTTAAAATGATGTGTTCGTATTGAACACATCTATTGAACACCGACATTCATACGACATTAATAAGATACAAAAATACATTAATTTTTTAAAAACTCAAACTTATTATATAAATTTTTATTATAATTATAAAAATAAGGAATAAATACTTTTAAACCAATCATGAAAAACATCTTTATATTAAAAAGAATAAAAAAGAATGAAAAATACTTATACACATAAATCTTTATTTTCAATTTATAATTTTATAATACATTGTTCTACATTTTAAAGATTAAATGATTCTCCACCATATTAATGTGTTATAAAAAGTTATTGGTAACAGGACCGAAATATATAATGACGCAAGGTATTAGTAAATTTTGCAAGGTATTAGTAAAAATACATTATACATATTAGAATTCTTATTTGTTTTAAGAACTAAGCAAATATAGAGTTTTTTCATAAAGGTATTGATGGAAAATATATTATTAGGTGGCGAAAAAGGAATGGAATGGAAAAATGTGGTTGTCGATTTTCCAAACGAGTTTGAATTTTTTGGGCAAGTGATGGAAGTAGTACCATGGATATGAGAGTGAAAGAGAGATCTGAACTACGTGAATTAATGGCACGTACAATGGCTTCCACTATAAATACTACTTCTTGCTAGCTTTCAAATTGCAGGCAGCACAAACATTTCTGGATTGAGTTTGTAAGATTGTTCAGAGATGATGGATAAACTACTTAAGAGTGCTGGAACACTTAGTGTGTTCCTTTTGCTAGTCATAGTGACAGCTGAATGTCGAAAAATCAAAGATGATGAATTACCTCATGGCTTTGAAGGGGGTGCTTTTGGCAATGGAGAAGGTTTCGGTGAAGGGGGTGGAGGTGGCGGAGAAGGAGGTGGTGTTGGTGTTGGTGTTGGTGGGGGTTATGGAGTCGGTGAAGGTGGGCATGGTGGTGGCATAGGAGGAGGAGTTGGTGGAGGTGACGGAGCAGAAGGTGGTGCTGGTGGAGGCAGTAAAGGAGGAGGTGCAGTTGCAGGTGGTGGAGTTGGAGGAGGTGCCGGAGGCGGCACAGGAAGTGAACAAGGTGGTGTGGGAGGAGGAGTTGGTCATGGTGGCGGCGTTGAAGGTGGACACAAAGGTGGCGTTGGAGGTGGTGGAGCCGGGGGCGCTGGTGGTGGTGGTAAAGGAGGAGGTGTAGTAGTTGGTCCTGGCGAGGGTTTAGGAGGAGGTAGTGGAGCCGGAGGTGGCGCTAAAGGAGGAGCTGGTGGTGGACATGGTGATGGTGTTGGAGGAGGAAGTGGTGGTGGCATTGGAGGAGCTGGTGGTGGACATGGTGGTGGTGTTGGAGGAGGAAGTGGTGGTGGCATTGGAGGAGCTGGTGGTGGACATGGTGGTGGTGTTGGAGGAGGAAGTGGTGGTGGCATTGGAGGAGCTGGTGGTGGACATGGTGGTGGTGTTGGAGGAGGAAGTGGAGGTGGGATTGGAGGAGCTGGTGGTGGACATGGTGGTGGTGTTGGAGGAGGAAGTGGTGGTGGCATTGGAGGAGATGTTGGTGTTGGTGGGGACTCAGGAGGTGGTGCTGGTGGAGGCTCGGGAGAAGGAGGAGGTGTTGTTGGTGGTGGTAAAGGAGGAGCTGGTGGAGGCTGTGAAGGTGAAAAGGGAGGAGATGGGGGTGGCATTGGAGGGGGACATGGTGGTGGCTTTGGAGGAGGAGCTGAAGGTGGTGCTGGTGGGGGATTTGGAGGCATTGGAGTTGGTAGTGGTGATGGAGAAATTGGTGGTGGGTATTAACATAAATATTCCCGAAAACAAGATCTTATGCTATCAATCATGCATGGATGTAGCATGCAATAATATATAGTAGTATATTAATTAAATAAATTATCGAATTTTGTGATATGATGTTCATCCCTGTATGGATGCAAATAAAGATCAATACTGCTATAATAAATTAGTGAAATAAATTTGAGTTTATAATTTAAGTTACGTATATGTTTATCCTTATTATTAATTTTCTTAATCTATAGGTGGAGCTAGCAGTGCTGGTTTTTTGCTTACTTTATATATGAACACGACCCATCACTCCAGAATTAAGTTGCAATGTAAAGAACAGAAATAACAAGTAACGTACAATTCCAATGCTCTAGAAACAGTTCCTTGATAATGTAGTCTAAATTGCTTGCTACAAGAGCGTCATGAGCAAGTGACTACATACTTGAGTTTTGGGGAAACAATCCAACTTTATGTTTAATTATCTCTGATATCTACAGTCTAAAACTCGTTAAAGTTGAGTTGAAGAGAGATTTTTTTGTAATGCATAAACTGATATAAGAAGGAGAAAAGTTGGATGATATTGAGTTGATTGATTGAAAGTAGAAAAACATATGACATCCTTGTTTTGCCTCTAAAAGTTTGTGCACAACATCAACAAACACGATTACAGCCATACTGGCAACCAATTTTTGCCATCAATATAGTCAATAGTTAAAAAGGGCGCAACTTCTTCCTTAGTTAGCTGCAACGACCAAGGAGCACGTCCCTTGGTCACAGCACCAGGTCCATGGCAATTGTATTCCGCATGGACTAGATTTCTACAGTTTACATTAATTACCACAATTAGTCAATTAATTATAAATACTGTGCACAAAATATAAATAACAATATTAATTAAGTTCAATTGGTGACTTTTTCTTACTCTGTGCTACCGCCATGGCTCCAATTGGTCCACCCCTGTGGGACAATGGTCTTGGAGAGATATGTCTCAGAAAAAATCACCCTAGAATAAGGACCCTTGGCCCTTCCTAGGTAAACTTCACCAATGCCATAAACCTTGCCTTTGATGAAGATATATCCATTCAGCTCATCTGCATTTTCCCTATTATGAGCCGTGATTGAACCTTGAATCGTTAACCTTTTATCATCTACCACAAATATTTCAGCTTCCTGCATGAAAATGGATTTAATCAATGCTCGGTTCACTCCATAACCAATGTTAGCAAAAGCATCCATGGTACACACATGTAACTACTTACATGGAAGATTGTTCTGGCACGACCAAATATGAAATCAATTGATCCTTGAATGTAGCAATTATCATAGTAATGTCTACCTTTTTGATCAAAGAGAGTGTTGTGAGTACTGTAAAACGAACAATGATAAAATGCCACTTTGTCTGCTGCCACATATGCTGCCACCGATTGGTTTTGCGAGGTATAAGCAACCCCCGTAGGCGCCTCATTCTGCAATGAAAGGAATAAGTGGACCATTTCACTTCTAAGAATAACTCAAACGAACTTTTTTTATTAGCTTGTTCAATTTTTTAGAGACATAAGTAAAATATTCAAACCACAACGTAATAGGAACATAAATCAAGATCAGTGGATGCAACAGGCAATACCTTTTAAGGATGTTTTCTCATGTACGACAAATTTTATTCAGTTTTCAATCCTCATTTACAACATAGGATTGCAAAGTTTTAATTAAGTATATAAGAAGAATTTACCTGAAAGCTAATTCCAAAGGCAATGAAGTCGTGTGCTTCGACTCTAAAGGTGGCAGAAGCCACGTTGTCTGTAGAACTCTGAGACCAAACTATACCAGTTCTTCCTCTCCCATTCCCTCTCAGGAATATATAAGGCTTACTCTCTGGTATGTGCACCTTTTCTCTTCACATTATCAAAATGAAAACAAAATTTAACAAGTTTATATTTATTAAGCTCCTCATATATATATATATATATATATATATATATATTATAACAAGTACAGGGAAAAATGTATAAATTGCACCTGTATAGTCCTTTCCTAAGATGAACAATGATCCAATTCGAGTTTTCTTCAGGAATGGAATCTATGGCAGCTTGGATAGTTTTGAACTCCCCATTGCCATTGCCATCTACTTTGATAGTACGATTAATTCCTAACTTTTCTGTCAACATAGGTGAGGTGACTTTTTTTTCCTTATCGGCAAGGGCAGAATGTGAGATGCAAGAAATGAGAAATGCAACTGTGAATGATGAAAGAAGAAAAGAAGAGCATGATGAAGGAAGATTAGCCATGTCTTAGACGGAAGAGAATGTGAAGTTAGAATTTGGGGTGGTGGCTTTTGTGAGGCATGAAGATGGAAATGGAAGGCTCTTAAGTGCCAATAACATTCTTTAATTTTGGAGCTAAGATGTTAGGAAGGTAAAATTGAGCGTTTGTGAATGAAATGACAGAATGGTTTAAAGATACATTGTCTATATTAGAGGACATCCATAAGTTCCTTTAATTTAGTTGCATAAGCCATTTGGCTTGTTTTCACGTCTTCCGTCTTTCTGCTTCTATATAACCATCAACTATAATTATTCACTCATATAGTTTAAGTATATTTTTTACTACAGCTTTAAAATGGACTCCAGAATTTTATTATTTAAAATTGAATATAATTAAAATAGCAATATTATAATGCGTACGTTAGTTTCACATTTGATGAAGAAAAATGGACAAAATAACTGTACATAAACTATTTAACTTACACCTTAATCCTAGATGATAAATTAAGTCTAACAGTAAAATAATGTTAAATAATATGAAACAATTTTGATATGAGTTTACGAAATTTATTATTTATTTTCTTTTTTTTCAAACAATTTATTGACCCTCCATTAATCTTATATTTACCCCCCTGCTTATTGGTTAAAAATATAATTATTGTCTTAAAATAAAAAAATTTAAAGTCTAAATATTTACCTTTTTACATTTTCAATCCGTTTTAATTTATCTATAGTTTTTTCTTTGTCTCAAACTAAAACATTGAGAAATTTTTCTTCTTTCATTCATAACTAATGTTATTTAATTTTAACAATTTAAAGTACTCTTTTCTTTTATTTTTAAGATTTTATAGTTATATTGAATATATGTTAATGATTAATAAACACTCTTTAGATAAGTTAATTCTTCTTAATAAGAGATTTGGCTAGCTAATGGTACATATATTATTAATTAATTTTTTCAAAATTTATGCTCACATATATTTTAATTATTAATGAATAAGTGAATAAAAGTGAGATCATTTCAATATAATTATATATATATATATATATATATATTAATCTTATTCATATCCATAGATATATTTAGAATAAACAAATAGTGAAAAAAATAAAAATTAATGAATAAATATAGTTAATAATTAAAATATCTTATATAAGAAGACATATCTTTTGAGTAATGACTTATACTAAAATAAATCATATTTAATTACTAAAGTAATCAATTTCTATTTTTTTTATTTTATTTCCTGTTTTTCAACAATGTGTCTTAGGACACACTTTAATAATTCAAATTTATTTTTTAATTGTAAACTTCCATTACTAAAAACCACCTTGGTATCTCATGGTTAGATATCAATTTAGGAACTACTTTATAAATTTTTATTAATAATAGAAACTACTTTATATACAAATAATTTTTGTAGTTAATAAAATTATCTACAATTTAGTCAATACAATAATTAATTATTTTGATTTTAAATTAGTTTCTATTTAATAATTTTATTTTAGTTTTCATATTTTATTCAGCAAGAAATTAACTTGTATTTAAAAAAAAAAAACTAACTCTAATACTATTCTAATTTTCTTCAATTTTTATTATGCCTTATCACTTTTATTTATATTTTCATGAATCTCACTACAAGAAAATCATGAAATAGAAACTAATTTTAAAGACAAAAAATAATTAGTTGCTATAGTGACTAAATTAGAGACCATTTTAGAGACTAAAATATTGTTGATTTATAAATTAGTTTCTATTATTGTAAAATGGTTTCTAAATTGGTATCTAATTAGCGATCAAGTTTTTTGTTACCAAATTTAGAAACTATTTAACAATAATAGAAACTAATTTAGGAATAAAAAAAAAAGTCTCTAAATTGGTATCTAATTTAGTCATTATAATAACTAATTATTTTTTATCTCTACAATTAGTTTCTATTTCATGATTTTCTTGTAGTGTATAATTAATTAAGAAAATTCTTGATGCAGATTTTTTGAGAATATATATAAAAATATTCATTAATGTTAACATTTTAAATGATTCATAATACAATTCAAACACATTCAAAAATCTTTTTCACATCACAATGTATAAGAAAATGATAAAAAATGGTAAGAAGAAGAGATGTTTCTTATTCTCTTATGTGTATATTACATCACTTCATGTATAAGAAATATATATAGGGAGTTTTCCTCCCCAAATTACAATCTAATTAGGTAGGATACTAATCATGAGATTCTATAATTATTAAATTAATTGCATATAATTGGGTACAATATCGTCAAATATTGCATACAATAATTGCATATAATTTGATAATTATTATTTGCTTAATAATCTCTCTAAAAATCATTCTCTTTTCACTTGTGTCTTCTCTAAAAAAATTTGACCACCTCCTTCATCAAACTGACAATTAGAGGTCACCACTAGAAAGACTGTGAATACAACAAAACTGTCTAGTCATAATTTTAGTTAAAGTAATTTTATTTTTACATTTTTTCCTTTGAATAAGTTTTTAGTTTTGTGGTTGGCCTAGATAAACTTGTTTGCATGTGATGTTTTTAACTTCAAGATTAGTCATTGCTAGTTCAGAGTCCTAGGAATATGTTTGGATCATTGATCGACTCTTTATGTTGTAGAGTAAGTTATTCTTGTGTTTATTGAGAGTTTGAGCTCTTTGTAAGCATGCTACTTCTTCTTAAGTAAGAGAATCTGTAGAACTAATGGAACAAAATAAGAAAATGCAAAAGGTTATAGTAACTGATTGAACGTAATTACACAAAATTGCAAAACTGATCTTATTCATTTTGATTTACTCAATCATATATATAATAAAATTACAATTACTGGAAGCTATAAAATATAATACTAACAGGCCTGTAAACTAACTATTAATGCAATATAACGGTAAAATAGTTTAAGGGTAATAAAATCAGAATTAATAACCAACATCCCCCTTAATTCTGATTTGGAATCACTCTCATGCCCAACATATCTCTTAACTTGATGAAAGCATCGATCTTCAATGGCTTAGTGAAAATATCTGCAATCTGATCTTCTGATTTGCAGTATTCCAATTTGATCATGTTCTTCCCAACTTGGTCTCGCAGGAAGTGATATCGAATATCGATGTGTTTACTTCTTTGATGAAAAACCGGAGACATTGTCAACATAAATCTTAATTGGAACATCTAGATTAAAACCAATTTGAGTCATGATATTGCTAAGCCAAACTGATTGACAAGCACTTGATGCTACGGCTACATACTCAGCTTCACAAGTAGATAATGCAACAATTGACTGTTTCTTTGATGATCACAAGCAAACCGTTTTTTCGATCATAAAACAATTACCACTAGTGCTCTTCCTCTCGTCTGAATCTCCACCCCAATCATTGTTTGAGTATCCAACGATCTCAATCTTCTTAGATGAAGAGTAAAATAGACCAAAAGTTGTAGTACCTTTGATGTAGCGCATAATTCTCTTTACAGTTTGTAAATGGACTTGTCGAGGTAACTCCATGTATCGACTGACCAATCCCACAGCATAACATATATCTGGTCTAGTACACGTGAGATATCTAAGGCTCCCAACAATCTGCTTAAAGTATGTTGCATCTACAGTTTGTCCATCACCTTCCTTCGTGAGCTTAATTCCAGTTTCAATTGGAGTTTTAACTGGGTTTGAATCCTCCATCTTAAACTTCTTTAAAAACTCATCAGCAAATTTCCTCTGATGAATGAAGATTCCATCATCTCCTTGGATGACTTCAATGCCCAAAAAGTAGGACATAAGACCGAGATCAGTTATCTCAAATTCCTTCATCATGATATGCTTGAAATCACCAATCATTTTGAGATTACTTCTTGTAAAAATCACATCATCAACATAAAGACATAAAATTAGCAAATCTCCATAATCATTAGTCTTTACATAAAGACCATGATCTGATGCACATTTTTTGAATCCAATGGCATGAAGAAATGAATCAATCATGTTGTTCTAAGCTCTTGGTGCCTGTTTAAGACCATATAAAGCCTTAGTTAGTCGGTACACCTTCTCCTCTTTGCCAGATTGTATGAAACCCGACGACTGCTTTACATAAACCTCTTCATCAAGTGGGTCATTTAGAAACGCAGACTTGACGTCTATTTGGTGAATTTTCCATTGCCTTTGTGCAGCTAAAGTAATGATTAATCTCACTGTTTCCATTCGAGCTACAGGAGAAAATATTTCTCCGTAATCATAGCCTTCTCTTTGCTCGAATCCCTTTGCCACCAACCTTGCCTTGTATCTATCAATCTCACCATTTGCTTTCACTTTAATCTTGTATACCCACTTCACATCAATTGCTTTGTGTCCTTTTGGAAGATCAGTGAGCTGCCATGTATTGTTTTTTTCAATCGCCATCAATTCTTCATTCATAACCTCTTTCCATTTGGGGTGTTGGATGGCATCTGCAAGTCTCACGGGTTCTGAATCTGCAAGAAAAGCAAAGTGAACTAAATCTCCATTGTCATTAACTTCATCATCAAGATTTACTTCGCAATCTTGAAGGTGTACAGGTTGTCGTTGCTGCCTTCTTGGTTGCTCCATCATAGTTGCAATTGGAGCTGCAACTTCAGGTTGAATTACAGGTTCAAGTTGAACTGCAGGTGCTACAGGTTGAACTACTGCAGGTGCTTCAAGAGTGACTCCATCTTCCTCTTGTTCGTGATTTCTATCTTCTTGAGCACAATTGGCAGCATGATTATCACTTTTTAATCTGCACTCATTTGCATAATGGTCGCGTTTATTGCAGTTATAACACTTCACATTTAATTTATTATACATGCCTCCTCGTCCTCCGCGCCAAGAGTCTCCATGATTCTGGCCACCACGACCTTTGTTGAAATAGCTACCATGTTTATGATAGGAGCTACCAATTGAGGCTTGTGCTTGTAAAGCCTGTTCAATTGGTTTTTCAATCTTATTGTCATTCATCCGCTGCTCATGCGCTCGTAGGGAACCAGACAATAACCTTACTGTCATTTTTGAAATGTCATTGGCCTCTTCAATTACAGCAACAACATGTTCAAATCTGGGAGTTAAAGACCTCAAAATCTTTTCCACTTTTGCCTACTTCAAATGTGTTTTACCATTGCTCTTCATCTGATTTGTCAAGGCAAGAACTTTGTTTATATAGACATCAATAGTCTATGTGGTTTCCATCTACAGCAATTCATATTGGCGTCTTAGGGTTTGAAGACGCACCCTTTTGATCTTATCATCACCTTTATAATTGGTTGACAAAATTGTCCAAGCCTCACTGGCAGTTGTTGCTCCTTCTATCTGCTCAAACGTCTCATCATTCATCCCTTGATAGATGAGATACAAGGCCTTGTCCTTCTTCTTCTGATCACGATGCGCTACTCGTTGCGCCTCAGTTGCATTATCACCTAATGCAGACACTCCACTCTCAACGACAAACGACATCCCATAACTCATGATAATCAAACAAAACTTTCATTTGCACACACCACCGATTGTAATTTTTTTCCATCAAGGATAGGGACTGATAATTGGGTAGAGTTCATGATAACAGACTAGCTGTGATACACTTATAGGAACTAATGGAAGGAAATAAGAAAAGGCAAAAGGTTATAGTAACTGATTGAACGTAATTACACAAAATTGCAAAACTGATCTTATTCATTTTGATTTACTCAATCATATATATAATAAAATTACAATTACTGGAAGCTATAAAATAGAATACTAACAGGCCTGTAAACTAACCATTAATGCAATATAACGGTAAAATAGTTTAAGGGTAATAAAATCAGAATTAATAATAATAAAATCTAAATTAATAACCAACAGAATCTAACTTTACTTTTCAATATAACCCACCAACTTCAAATTTTCTTGGATGATTGTTTTGAGTAAATTAATATGTGTTGATATAGATTGAATGTGATAGTATAAATATGCTAGATTTTGTTGATATAGTAAACTTCAAATTCATTGTAACTTGTTTGAAGATAGTTTGGTTGCGATATCTGTTGCAGGATTTAAAGGTGCCATGTAATTTGCCAGCTCAACTTTTTTGTGACAATCAAGCGGCATTACATATAGCAGCAAACCCAGTATTTCATGAACGCACAAAACACATTGAAATAGACTGCCACATTGTGCGAGAAAAATTACAAGCTGGGATAATCAGTCCTTCATATGTACCGACACAGTATCAGCTCGCAGATATTTTTACGAAGGTTTGGTAATGGGTGCTAAACTTTTTGGCATGGGAGAAGAAAGTTGGTCTACTGGAGGTTCAGGTGTATTATGACGAGTAGGAGAAGAATGTTGGTTTGATGGAGGTTCAGGTGCATTGTGACGAGTAGGAGAAGAGAGTTGATTTGGTGGAGGTTCAGGTGTATTGTGACGAGTAGGAGAAAAAGGTTGGTTTGATGGAGGTTCAGGTGCATTGTGATGAGTAAGAGAAGAAGGTTGATTGAGTGAATGTTGGACATGAGTGGTTAAGTCAATGTCAATAGTGGACAAAATACCTTGTAATGGAAGTGAGGATTGTGTCTGTGACTGTTGGCAGAATGGGAAAACACTTTCATGGAAGATGACATCCCGACTTGTAAAAAAAGTGTCTGCATCTATATCAAATAATTTGTATGATTTTTGACTGTGAGGATAACCAATGAAGATGCATGGGCACGCAGATCAAATTTTTGCTTAGTTGAAACAACAGTTGCGTAACAGAGGCAACCAAAAGTTGTTAGATGATGAGAAAATGATGAAGGTGGTTGATTATATAGTAGCTCAAAAGGTCATTTATTTTGTTAGTAAAGGTGATGACAAGCGATTAATGATATATGTGGCGGTTAAAACACATTCTCCCAAAATTCTAATGGTAAATTGGACTGAAATAGGAGGGAGTTTCTCTTTCCCAAATTACATCTAATTAGGTAGGATACTAATCATGAGATTCTATAATTATTAAATTAATTGCATATAATTGGGTATAAAATCGTCAAATATTGTATACAATAATTGCATATAATTTGATAATTATTATTTCCTTAATAGAGATTGTGATTATATTAAAATGAAACTGAATAACTAATTTTTCTATTTATATATATATATATTTTACTTTAATAATAAAATATTTAGGTGTCATTTTAATTATATCACTTATACTCTAAAACTATTTTATAGCTCCTAATAATTAATGTAAGAACATGAGAACTTGTAAATTGTTCCACGCAAAAAAATATTATACTTTCATATCTTGTAATTCCAATAAAAAAAACACCACAAAGATATATAAACTAATTTTATACACAAAAGATAATTCCTTATTATATTGACTAAGTTAGATTATATTTTCTAAACTAAATATTAGTATCTAAAGTAATTTTTATTATTAATAAAAATTTATAAACTAGTTTCTAAATTGATATCTAATATTAACTACTAACTATTTTAGATTCTAAATTATGAAATCCTTAAAATATTTCCCTAAAAATCTACACTTCAAATCATTCTAAATCTCCATCCATAATAAGAGAAAAAGATTAAGAAAGAAAACCAAAACACCCAGTAAAACTCTTCAATCAAAAGACTTCATACCAACTTAAAAACCTCAAACAAATCCAAGACCATAAAAAACATTTTCATGCATTCAAGATTTTGTTATTTATATATAAAATAAAAATAAAAATGTAAGAACAATGTCAAAACAAAGATAAAAAAAAACATGTATATTATTGAGAGAATGAAAAAAAAAAAACTCATGCACAAAATAGAAAAATAAAACAGATAAATGCGCTTAAGGGCAATCAAGTTGCGCTGCAGTGTAAAATAAAAACAAAAACAAATGATCGATAAGTTGAACAAAATGTTACAACGCTAAGCAAATAGTACAAAAATAATACTTTCTAATTTTTCTTTCAGATTTTTTAGATATTTATCACCAACTCTTATAATTGTTGTTATATATATATATATTATTTATTTATTTATTTATTTATAAAAAACTTTCATGTTAGGTATCATTATGCTACTTGACATCTCAGTGACACCTCAAATAACAACAATAATTTGTCAATATATGAAAAAATTATTATTAAAAAAAAATACAAAAATATGGGAGACTAGACCAAAACTTATATGTTAACAAAAACGATACATAGATAGACTATACCTATTAATAAAGAATTCTAAGAACAGGCTAGATGGAAGCCTATTATAACAATAAAATGATTCTTTATGAATAAATCATAAATTAGTCAACTTATCAACAGTAATTATGAGTCAACTTATCAACAGTAATATTCCCTTCACGGTAAATATGAGTAACCATAAACCTGATTTTTCCACAGTAATTAAGACAAGTATTCAATCGATTACGAAGCATCCAAAAAAATATTTGTCTAGCAGGAAACGCAACACAAACCAAGACAGAGTCACATTCCAACCAAACATTAGTAAGATCCAATTTTTGAGCTTCTATAATTAATTGTTGTTATTTAAGTTCAACCACTGATTCTAAATTGAACACTAATTCTATCTTTAAAAGTATTGACATGGTAGGACAATTTGTGAACATTTTATTTTTTCAAATGCAAAAGTTTCATGTAGATTTTTCTTTATGAATTTTTTATTTTTGATTTAGCTTCAAATGATCGTTTTGTATCTTCTCAATTTTGTATCTTAATGCAATGAAAAATTGGACCTAGGTTTCATGTGATATTTATCTTTTCCTTTTAATAAGGAATTAGGTTTATTTATCTAATCCCATGTGCTACATATAAAATCCTAACTGAACAAATTGAATGATGAACGTGAAAAATTGGTGAGTGGGTAGTACAATAATTTGCTGAATTCATGCATATAAAGATTGAGCAGTGTGTTGCTAATTGCTAAATAAAACCAAGACATAAACTCAGTATAATTGCTACTGCATTAAAGAGAAGCTAGCTACCCTCATTATTTATTACGTAAAATCACACTGAACGCCCATACTTACTGTCAATAATGAAATGAAGATGAGATAACAGTTTCACGGACTTTGGAACTCCAACACCATGATTACGCGTTTATCTACATGAATAGTAAAAAAACAATTTAAGGAGTGTTATTAATAGAGACAGAGAAACACCACTAATTCAATATTTTAATATCATAATAATATTTTTCATTATATTATTGAAATTATTACACATATATTTTATATCTTAAATAATCTGGTTTCTCCATATTTTTTTCTCAAGCTCTGTTGAACATATATTTCATCACCAACATAATACAGGATGTATCCTAATTCATCACTTTTTCATGAGTTAATAAAATCTAACACAATTGATAAATAACTAAGTTTAAAAAAAATTATTAATAGAAATTTGATTTTCTTGATTGTATACATACAAAGAAGGTTTTGCTGATAGAGAAAACCTCTTGGATGATGTTTATGATTCGAGAACTTTCGATACCTACTTGCTGAAAAGAAAAGAAAAAAAAGGGATCATATGGTGTGGTGCGCAGTGTTCACCATGAATGAACTGAAAGGGAGAATAACAAGTTGACAAGTTATCTTAAATTTAAAGCAGAGATGAAATTACGAAGGAAAGTGTCTGTCATGTTTCATGCATAGAATATGTTTAAGGTTTATTGCGTTAATGGAATCAATTAAAAATTTAAAAGATTTGTTTATTGGAATTTCTATTAGGATACATTCAGATAAATATATATTAGTGATATTTTTAATGAAAAAAATTATTCATTGTTCTTTAAGATGCGTTCTTAAGATACCGAGTCTATCTTTATATAATGTAAGATTGCTTTGTGCTGCACAGAAACTGAGGCATACAGTTGAAGAAGTTCATAGAACAGGTTCAGTCACTAGAACAGGTTGCATTAATGTGTCTACAGTTGTTAGTTGAGAAGATAATAAATAAACCTTATATCAAAAAACATGGTGAAGGCATGTGAAACATCGTGATGAAAGTATATTAGCAATACTTTTCTATAATATATATATAACTTTTCTAACAATAAGAGTGGTTGTTAGCAGTTTTGGAAAATAAAATTATAGTAACTTACTTACTTTTTTTCAAAATTTGTCAGATTTTAAATAGTTTTAAATTCTTACTTTTTCTTTTAACTCATAAAAAAGTATTCTTATTTTTAGAAGTATCTTAAATTGTTTTAAAAAATAATTTTCCTGTAAAAGAAATGAAACAGATTTGCATTCATGAGTGTTGAAGAGGCATTAATGCTGACTCCATCCTTAATTGATTTTTAATATATGTTTGTAGTAGGAATATGTTGAAAAATAATATATAAAACACATATCAGCTCATTTTAAAATTGAGTTAAAAGTAGTTTATTGACTTATAAAAAAATGATGGTTAAAAATTATATAATTATCTTAAAATAGAAGATTATCCCTCCTTTCTTTTTCCTTCAAAAACCAAATAAAAAACTTGATAATGTCATTTTACAGGAAAGAAAAAGGCAAATTACTCGAGTTTCTCTTTCCTATGGAACTGCTTTATATATTACGAACAATCATGTTCTTATGGTCTTGTGCACCTTCTAGCAGATAGTTACTGAGAGAGAAAACTGAGAAAACCTGCTTCCAAACGTCATTGTGTAGATAATTTTTCATTCCATATATTTTCCAATGTGTATCAAGTTGAATAGACCAGTGACTGTTGATATTTTGTTTGAAGTTTTTATATTCTTATTCTTGTTTGGGATTACGACTTCAGATGAACAACCAGCAAATTTTGTCTTCGGAGATTCTCTTGTCGAAGTGGGTAACAACAATTACATTGCTTCCCTCTCAAGAGCTAATTATCCTCCCTTTGGAATTGACTTTGGAAGACCAACAGGGAGGTTCACAAATGGAAGAACCATAGTTGACATTATTGGCAAGATTAACTTCTGATTTTCCTTTTCTTCTTATTTCACTAACGTGCCACTTTTATTTGTCATCTCATAACTTTATCATGATTCATCAGGTCAGGAACTGGGTGTTGATTTCACCCCACCTTACTTAGCACCAACTACAGTTTTCCCAGTGATTATGAGAGGTGTCAACTATGCTTCTGGTGCAGGTGGAATCCTCAATCTCACTGGAAAACTCTTTGTGAGTTTTCTGCTTCAACTATACCTATTGTTTAAACTCCAACTTGAATGAAATAATAACATTATGTTTGGGATTTTGAAGGGTGACAGAATCAACTTCGATGCACAGTTAGATAATTTTGCTAACACCAGGCAAGACATAATCTCTAATATTGGTGTTCCTGCAACTCTCAGTATACTCAACAGGTCTATGTTTTCAGTAGCAATGGGTTCCAACGATTTCATTAACAACTATTTAGCACCATCAGTCTTAATTGAAGAGATGGATTTGGCATCTCCAGAACTCTTTGTGACCACCTTACTGTCAAAGTTCAGAGAACAGCTCACGGTAATGTTCCTCAGAAGACCTTACTTCTTGATATTGCATATAATATTTTTCTACCATCTATATTAAATGAAGAAAATATTCATTTTTTTAATGTTGATGGACATATCATTGTTGTTTAATGATGTTTGGTGTTAACTGCTGTTATGCTATGGACATTAATATGTGCAGAGGCTATACAATCTAGGTGGCAGGAAAATTGTTGTGACAAATGTAGGACCTATTGGATGCATACCAAGTCAGAGGGATACAAACCCAGCTGCGGGTGAAGACTGTGTCACTTTTCCCAATCAGCTAGCACAGTTATTCAATATCCAGTTGAAGGGTCTGATTGCAGAGTTAAATTCAAATCTGAAGGGTTCAATGTTCGTCTATGCAGATGTGTATCGCATATTAGAAGACATTCTCGACAATTACACAGCTTATGGTGTGTATCTGAGGTGAAAAAGTGTACTAGTTAGCACCTAAACTTTGCATGATATTTTTGAACTGATTAGACCCTTATGTTTTTAATGTGACAGGTTTTGAGAATCCATGCAGCTCTTGTTGTTGCATGGCAGGGCGTTTTGGAGGTTTGATTCCGTGTGGTCCCACTTCGAGCGTTTGCAGGGACAGATCCAAGTATGTGTTCTGGGACCCTTGGCATCCCACTGATGCTACAAATGTTATCATCGCAAAGCGCCTCTTATATGGTGATCATAATGACATTTTTCCAATGAATGTTCATCATCTCATTCAACATTTGATCTGATTCTTCTGCTAATGTGAATGTTTGAGGGATGTATTGTTGGTGCAGGGTACCCCTGCTACTAGCAAATGTTCAATGTTTCTGGCTAGTGATTAATAGACGACACAAAAGTAATATTATAATCAGTTTCACTAAATGAACTCATCAGTTTCTTAGCTTTTATCTGTCAAATGAAAATGTTGCAAGACGAGGTTAACATTCAGAGAAAATTTTCACGGATAATAATACAATCCTATTTTTTTATACAACACTCAATATTATTATTTTAATATTTTAATATTATTTAATTATAAATTTACTTTTTATTATAATATATATTTATATCTAAATCAACTTATAAAAAATTATATATAATTATTATAGTTGTGAAACAATTTTCACATACCATTCTTTAATTGTACGACAAAATAATGCGAACTATTTTTTAGCTATTTTTTAGACTTCAATTTGTTAATTACTGATAAAATTTTTTTGTTAAACTCTAATTTTATAGCTTATAATTTTTAGTTAGTTTACTAGCTAAGTTTCACAAGTATTACGTTTGACAGATAATTTTAATTAGTTTCTATATTTTTTTATTCGTTAAAAGAAATTTTCAATTATATTAGCGTGTTTTTTTAATATTTTTTTGGCTCCTTATATTTTACTCCTTTTTTATCTTATAATATTTATTAAAATTTCATCTTTAAATTTAAGGTAAGGTTTTATTCTATACTAATTAACATAATAAAAATATATAATGATTAGTTAAGTAAATGTTAATTTACTTTTATTGTTGTAAAAATAGTTAAAAAATTAGGTTTAATTATAACTTTGAACCTATATTTTCAAAATCTGTAATTTTTGTTCTTGAATACTTTTGACACAATTTTGGCTCCTCTATTTTGTAAAATCCATAGTTTTAGTCCTTAAAGTTTTAAACAATTTTAGTTTCTATATTTGCGAAATTCATAATTCTAATCCCTGTGTTCTGTCAAATCAGTAATTGAGTTTAATTGTCTTTAAAAACTTGACTCTTTCTACATATAAACATCTCAAATTTTAATATTATTTTAATTGATCTCAAACTTTATCCTGTTTATAAATAGAAACTTTGAATTTTAATTTTGTTTCAATTGATCCTAAAAGTTTTTTAAATAGACATCTAAAATTTTAGTTATATTATAATATTTTTTTAAACTTAATAATTTTTTAAAATATTTTTCATTCAAAGTCAATAGTCCGTTAGTTTTCTTTTCTTTTCTTTGTTATAATTTAGTTTTGAATATTAACATAAATTAGGATTGTAAAAATAAAAAAGTTACTAAAAGCAATTATGCATCTACTTTATTTGCACTCTTTATATGTGTAATACAATTGCACATTCAAAATTTGAATAAATTAAAAATATCTTGTATTATCTATTTCCCAAATTATCATATAAATTAAAATTACTAACTGTATTTTTATATTTTTCTCTAATATGGATGATATTTTTTTATTTATTAAGAGTGATAGTTGTTTTTTGGTTAATTTATTAAATCTAATGTGATAACTTTTTTTATTTGAATAATATGACATATGATGAATTATGTTATATTTTAGGTTACAATTGATGTTTTTAGGGTAATTTCGGTCATTAAAGATCTCACTGTAACAGCGCTTTTTAAAAAAAAAGCAGCAGCCCCGTCACACATATTCTTTCTTTCTCTCTCTCCCTCCATATGCTTTTCTCTCCCTCTCTCCTAATTTTCTCTCCCAAACTTCATCTTTTTTAGAATCTGATCATACCACGCTGTAGCAGAGGAGTTAAGGAACATTTCTACCCGATCAGATTTTCAAACAGAGTAAGTTCATTTTTACTCTAAATATCCTTTGTTCTATGTTTTTCCTTAGGATTTAGTCATCAATCTTGGTGGGGTCAGTTGAGAAGTTTAATCCTCTCAACTTATTATATTATATACTGAAATTTTGTTCTGTTTGGATAATTTGCATTAGGCCCGTAAATCTTGAAGCTTATCCAAACGGTGGGGAATAAAATTCTAAAAGTTGCTTGAAAAGCAAGCAATTGAGGTAAGGGAAGCTAAATTTAATTTTTTAATAGCACCCTAGGATAGAAGATCTGAATGCGGAAGGGACGTGGTCCCAATATTCAATTTTTCTTGCAGGGATGTTGTGTGTTTATATATATTGGGTTGTTTGTTTATATATTATTTAAATTTGTGGAAATATTCGGTTTTGATGATTTAGTATTAAAGTGTTATTTTTTTTATGTCAAATAAACTTTTGAATATTTTGGATCACTTTTTGAATTATATTGTATGACGAAATGGTATGGAATTGAATTCATACATTTGGGATAATGTATGGACTGATGTTCGTTGTGTATTAAATATTGATGTCGGGATAATGTATGGACTGATGTTTGCTGTGTATTAAGTATTGATGCCTATGTGGTAACAGAGATCTCCGAGCTTCACTGATGATCTAAGTCACATAGACTAAGATATCAGGTGGTGAGAAGCTGATGGGGGAGTTCATGCACACCGTGACATATGAGATGCACGGCTTGGGTTGTATTGAACTTACCCTGATCCTTTCTGTTGGATTCGCTGGTAATCTTTGGATCAGGTGTTAGTCTCTGGTAGGACTTACTTAATACGGGTCTTCCGGAAGACGTTGTTTGTTGAATATTCTGGATGTGTAGATCCATGTGAGATCTATGTGATTGTTTTAATGTTGGGAATTGAAGAAGATTGTGTAATTTGAGAAATTGATCATGTAACTTGGTTTTCTCTTTGGATTTAAGTGTGTATATTATAAAATTCTATTTTCAGTAGCTTACCCTTGCTTTTCTTGTTGTGTTTGAACTGCGATGACTGTACTATGTACATGAGCAGATGACCATACAGGTGCAGGAGAACCTTAGAGGTTACAGAGTTTTATTTTGAGCTGTGGATATGTAAATATTTGTATTTCTATAAATCCTAATCATGTATTAGGAATATTTTGAAAAACTGTAAGCTTGTATAGAATTATGTAGAACCGGTATTGTAATAATTATAAGTAAATTATGGGGTGTTACATTTAATGGTATCAGAGCGGTTCATCCTTAGGATAACCTGAGGGTAGTGGGTTTATTCTGTTTCTCCTGCGTGTAGATTTTTGTTTACGTCTAGCCTCAAGACTAAGTTAAAAGTTTCTAATAAGATGTTTGACAAAGTTGTTTTTCCTGAAATCTTGTTTGTGTTCGAGTCAAGTTAATTGTTATGAATAAAGATGAAAGTATTAAGAATGAAAAGAATCTTGATAGAGTGGTGAGGGTGCACACTCATGACTAGATCAAGATTATTTTCTATCTTAATTCTAAGTAGCTAGAGTACATTTTAGGGATAAGTTTTGATTGGTTTTTACTTGTTTCGTATGATTATTTTTTTGAAATTAATTTGTCTTAAAGATGTAGTTGGAAATTTTTAGTAATTTCTAATCCAATTCTTTATGTGCTTAGAAGATGGCACGTAGACCACCTACTCCTCCTCCACCAGTAGATATGCCCAACTTAGCTCGGGCAGTAGAGATGATGGCAACAGCCTTGCAACAACAGAGTGCTACTATGGCACAACAGCATTAGGCTGCCCTTCATCAATTAGAAACTACTAGATTAGCGGTTGAAGCATCTCAGCTTCATCAACTACCCCATACTTTTAGTCTGGAGGATTTTCCAAGACACAATCCACCCAAATTTAATGGCAAGGAAAATCCAGATGGAGCAGACCAGTGGGTGAGAGACATCGAAAGAATCTTTGAAGCTACTCAATGCCCTGAAGAGAGAAAGTTATCTTATGCCATCTATATGCTTATTGAAGAAGCTGAGTTTTGGTGGATAGGCATGAAGCAAATGATGGAAGACAAAAGAGAAGATGCCACTTGGGAGAACTTCAAAGTAAGATTCCTGGAGGAGTATTTTTCTGATAGTGTCAGGTATGCAAAAGAAATTGAATTCATGCAGCTGGAACAAGAAAATCTTTCAGTCACAGAATATGCTACTAGGTTCAAACACCTAGCTAGATTCTACACCCAAACCATGACTGAGCTTGGAGATGTAGAAAATTTGAGTTTGGATTGAAGCAAGAACTTAAAGAAGTGGTGATTCCTATGTCCATTAGAGTTTTCCCTGCCCTAGTGGAGAAAGCAAAAGTAGTGGAGAGTTTTAAAAGTAGTAGCAGACTTGCTAAGCCTCAAGTGGGAGGACCTTCTAAAAGCATGCCTAAATATGAAGATAGAAAGAAACCTTATTTCAAACCTCAATCTTATAGCAGTGGAAGACCCAGTTCTCAATCACCACCTAGTTTCAGATGTTTTAGATGCGGTGGGCCACATGTTGTTAGATTTTGCCCTCATCCAGTGTTAAATGTGACATGTGATAGATGTCACAGGTATGGTCATGCAACAAAAGACTGTCGTGTCCAATTGGGAGCTCCAAATTCTGGCGGAGTGCAACAAGTACAACAAAATAGTAATCAAAAACCCAAAGCTGCTGGCAGAGTTTTTGCTATTAGTGGAGTTGAAGCTTCACAGTCTGATAGCCTTGTTAGAGGTATTTGTTCTATCCTTGGAACACAATTATCTGTATTGTTTGATTCTGGGGCAACCCATTCTTTTATATCTTTTGATTGTGCTAAGAAACTTAAGTTGCCAGTCCGAGAATTAGAATTTGAGTTGGTGGTATCTACACCAACAGAAGGTATTATAGTAACTTCTTCCATGTGTGCTGAGTGTCCAGTAATTATAGATGGGCAGAGATACAAGATCAACATGATTTGTATACCTCTAAAAGATTTGGAGGTTATCTTGGGAATGGATTGGTTGTCTGCTAATCATATCCTTATAGATTGTGGTCGGAAGAAGTTAATTTTCCCTAAATTAGAAGGAATGCAGGTTATCTCAGCTCATCAGTTTGAGAGAGAGATACGAGAAGGTGCAGAATGTTTTATGCTCTTGGCTTGTTCTATAGTTACTGATAAAGTACAAAAAGATATGTTTGTAGTTCAGGAGTTTATGGATGTATTTCCTGATGAGATTCCTGGACTTCCACCTAAAAGAGAGATAGAGTTTGCAATAGACTTGATTCCCGGAGCAGGCCCTGTGTCAATTTCTCCATATCGGATGGCACCAGCGGAGTTAGCTAAATTGAAGAAACAACTAGAAGACTTATTGGAGAAGCAATTCATTCGACCTAGTGTTTCTCCATGGGGAGCTCCAGTGCTATTAGTGAAGAAGAAAGATGGTTCGTCACGTCTATGCATAGATTACAGGCAATTAAACAAGTTAACAATAAAGAATAAATATCCTCTTCCTAGAATTGATGACTTGATGGATCAGTTGCATGGGGCAGTTGTCTTTTCTAAGATAGATTTGCGCTCAGGTTATCACCAAATTTCAGTGAAAGCGGAAGATGTTCAGAAGATTGCTTTTAGATCAAGGTATGGTCACTATGAATTTCTGGTTATGCCATTTGGGGTGACTAATGCTCCAGCTATTTTCATGGATTATATGAATCGGATATTCAGACCTTTTCTTGATAAGTTTGTGGTAGTGTTCATAGATGATATTTTGATCTATTCTCGTACAAGGGAAGAACATGCAGAACATCTTAGAACCGTCCTGAGCATTTTGAGAGAAAAACAGTTATATGCTAAACTTTCAAAATGTGACTTCTGGATGTCAGAAATACAATTTTTAGGACATGTCATCTCTGCACAGGGAATATCAGTAGATCCTTCTAAAGTGGAGGTTGTACTTCAGTGGGAACGTCCTAAAACAGTTACTGAAATTAGAAGCTTTGTCGGGTTAGCAGGATATTACAGGAGATTTATAAAAGGTTTTTCTAAAATAGTGGCTCCTTTGACCCAATTGACTAGAAAGGATCATCCTTTTGCATGGACTGAACAATGTGAGAAAAGCTTTGAAGAGTTGAAAAGAAGGTTGACTAATGCTCCTATATTGACAATCCCTGATACCAATCAGTCTTTTGAAGTTTTCTGTGATGCTTCCTATCAGGGATTGGGTTGTGTTCTAATGCAGAATAAGAAAGTTGTTGCCTATGCTTCTCGTCAGTTAAAGGTGCATGAAAGAAATTATCCAACTCATGATCTAGAATTGGCAGCAGTTGTCTTTGCTTTAAAAATATGGAGACATTTTCTTTACGGAGTTAGTTTTAATGTGTTTAGTGATCATAAAAGTTTGAAGTATTTGTTTGATCAAAAGGAGTTAAATATGAGGCAGAGGAGATGGATTGAATTTTTAAAAGACTATGATTTCCAGCTGATATACCATCCTGGGAAGGCAAATGTTGTTGCAGATGCGTTGAGTCGTAAAAAGATACAAATGTCTTCGCTTATGATTAGAGAGTTAGCATTGATTGAAGATTTCAGGAGTATGAATTTGGAGGTTTCCATGTCTTCAAAATTGCATTAGTTGTAATACCCTTGTTATAACTAATGAATTTCTGGAGAAGGTGAAGGAGAAGCAGTTGGAAGATTCAAAATTGAAGAACGTCATGGGCTTATTAAATACTGATAAAGCTAAAGACTTCTCTTTAGGACTGGATGGTATTTTGAGATTCAAAAATAGAATATGCATACCAGAGGATAATGAACTAAAGCAAACAGTGTTATCTGAAGATCATAAAAGCAAACTCAGTTTACACCCAGGGATGACCAAGATGTATCAAGATCTCAAGAAGTCTTATTGGTGGCATGGCATGAAGAATGATGTAGCTAAGTTTGTAGTTGCTTGCTTGACTTGTAAGAAATCAAAGATTGAACATCAACGGCCTGGAGGCATGTTAACTCAGTTAGACATTCCAGTGTGGAAGTGGGACAGTATCTCAATGGATTTTGTTACCCACTTACCACGTACTTTGCAGAAGCATGACTCTGTTTGGGTCATAGTGGACAGGATAACAAAGACGGCACACTTCCTACCTATAGACTTGAGAATCTCTATGCGGAAGTTGGCCCAGATTTACATAGATGAAATAGTCAGATTGCATGGTGTACCCTCCAGCATAGTTTCAGATAGAGATCCCAGATTCACCTCCAGATTCTGGCAAACACTTCAAGAAGCTTTGGGAACTAAACTCAGACTTAGTTCAGCATATCATCCTCAGACTGATGGACAATCAGAGAGAACTATCCAGTCCTTAGAGGATTTGCTTAGGACTTGTGTGTTAGATCATTTGGGCAGTTGGGATGAAATTCTACCTTTGGTAGAGTTCACTTACAATAACAGTTACCAAGCTAGCATAGGAATGGCTCCTTTCGAGGCATTATATGGAAGAAAGTGCAGGACACCTCTGTGTTGGTTTCAGGATGGTGAGAGTGTGTTAATTGGACCAGAATTAATACAACAAACCAATGAGAAAATCAAAATGATTCAGGAAAGATTGAAAACATCTCTCAGCAGGCAAAAATCTTATGCAGATCAAAGAAGAAGACCTTTAGAATTCTCTGCGGGTGAACATGTCTTTTTAAGAGTTACACCATTCACTGGTGTAGGAAGAGCACTAAAATCCTAGAAATTGACTTCTAAGTTCATAGGATCTTATCAAATTCTCAGGAGAATAGGCCCTGTGGCTTACGAAATTGCTTTGCCTCCTCCTTTAGCTAACATTCACAATATTTTCCATGTATCTCAGCTAAGAAAGTATGTACCCAATCCTAGCCACATTCTAGAGTCTGATTTTATCCAGGTGAAAGAAAATCTGTCATTTGAAGTGAGATCAATCAGAATTTTAGATTCACAAGTGAAACAACTTCGTGGAAGAAGTATTCCCATGGTGAAAGTATTGTGGGATCTCATATCTGGAGATTCCACTTGGGAAATTGAAGAGGAGATACGAGCATCATACCTTAACCTCTTTCTTGGTAAGTTCATTTTCGAGGACGAAAATTTTTGTAGTTGGAGATAATGTAACAGCGCTTTTTAAAAAAAAAGCAGCAGCCCCGTCACACACATTCTTTCTTTCTCTCTCTCCCTCCATATGCTTTTCTCTCCCTCTCTCCTAATTTTCTCTCCCAAACTTCATCTTTTTTAGAATCTGATCATACCACGCTGTAGCAGAGGAGTTAAGGAACATTTCTACCCGATCAGATTTTCAAACAGAGTAAGTTCATTTTTACTCTAAATATCCTTTGTTCTATGTTTTTCCTTAGGATTTAGTCATCAATCTTGGTGGGGTCAGTTGAGAAGTTTAATCCTCTCAACTTATTATATTATATACTGAAATTTTGTTCTGTTTGGATAATTTGCATTAGGCCCGTAAATCTTGAAGCTTATCCAAACGGTGGGGAATAAAATTCTAAAAGTTGCTTGAAAAGCAAGCAATTGAGGTAAGGGAAGCTAAATTTAATTTTTTAATAGCACCCTAGGATAGAAGATCTGAATGCGGAAGGGACGTGGTCCCAATATTCAATTTTTCTTGCAGGGATGTTGTGTGTTTATATATATTGGGTTGTTTGTTTATATATTATTTAAATTTGTGGAAATATTCGGTTTTGATGATTTAGTATTAAAGTGTTATTTTTTTTATGTCAAATAAACTTTTGAATATTTTGGATCACTTTTTGAATTATATTGTATGACGAAATGGTATGGAATTGAATTCATACATTTGGGATAATGTATGGACTGATGTTCGTTGTGTATTAAATATTGATGTCGGGATAATGTATGGACTGATGTTTGCTGTGTATTAAGTATTGATGCCTATGTGGTAACAGAGATCTCCGAGCTTCACTGATGATCTAAGTCACATAGACTAAGATATCAGGTGGTGAGAAGCTGATGGGGGAGTTCATGCACACCGTGACATATGAGATGCACGGCTTGGGTTGTATTGAACTTACCCTGATCCTTTCTGTTGGATTCGCTGGTAATCTTTGGATCAGGTGTTAGTCTCTGGTAGGACTTACTTAATACGGGTCTTCCGGAAGACGTTGTTTGTTGAATATTCTGGATGTGTAGATCCATGTGAGATCTATGTGATTGTTTTAATGTTGGGAATTGAAGAAGATTGTGTAATTTGAGAAATTGATCATGTAACTTGGTTTTCTCTTTGGATTTAAGTGTGTATATTATAAAATTCTATTTTCAGTAGCTTACCCTTGCTTTTCTTGTTGTGTTTGAACTGCGATGACTGTACTATGTACATGAGCAGATGACCATACAGGTGCAGGAGAACCTTAGAGGTTACAGAGTTTTATTTTGAGCTGTGGATATGTAAATATTTGTATTTCTATAAATCCTAATCATGTATTAGGAATATTTTGAAAAACTGTAAGCTTGTATAGAATTATGTAGAACCGGTATTGTAATAATTATAAGTAAATTATGGGGTGTTACATTTAATGGTATCAGAGCGGTTCATCCTTAGGATAACCTGAGGGTAGTGGGTTTATTCTGTTTCTCCTGCGTGTAGATTTTTGTTTACGTCTAGCCTCAAGACTAAGTTAAAAGTTTCTAATAAGATGTTTGACAAAGTTGTTTTTCCTGAAATCTTGTTTGTGTTCGAGTCAAGTTAATTGTTATGAATAAAGATGAAAGTATTAAGAATGAAAAGAATCTTGATAGAGTGGTGAGGGTGCACACTCATGACTAGATCAAGATTATTTTCTATCTTAATTCTAAGTAGCTAGAGTACATTTTAGGGATAAGTTTTGATTGGTTTTTACTTGTTTCGTATGATTATTTTTTTGAAATTAATTTGTCTTAAAGATGTAGTTGGAAATTTTTAGTAATTTCTAATCCAATTCTTTATGTGCTTAGAAGATGGCACGTAGACCACCTACTCCTCCTCCACCAGTAGATATGCCCAACTTAGCTCGGGCAGTAGAGATGATGGCAACAGCCTTGCAACAACAGAGTGCTACTATGGCACAACAGCATTAGGCTGCCCTTCATCAATTAGAAACTACTAGATTAGCGGTTGAAGCATCTCAGCTTCATCAACTACCCCATACTTTTAGTCTGGAGGATTTTCCAAGACACAATCCACCCAAATTTAATGGCAAGGAAAATCCAGATGGAGCAGACCAGTGGGTGAGAGACATCGAAAGAATCTTTGAAGCTACTCAATGCCCTGAAGAGAGAAAGTTATCTTATGCCATCTATATGCTTATTGAAGAAGCTGAGTTTTGGTGGATAGGCATGAAGCAAATGATGGAAGACAAAAGAGAAGATGCCACTTGGGAGAACTTCAAAGTAAGATTCCTGGAGGAGTATTTTTCTGATAGTGTCAGGTATGCAAAAGAAATTGAATTCATGCAGCTGGAACAAGAAAATCTTTCAGTCACAGAATATGCTACTAGGTTCAAACACCTAGCTAGATTCTACACCCAAACCATGACTGAGCTTGGAGATGTAGAAAATTTGAGTTTGGATTGAAGCAAGAACTTAAAGAAGTGGTGATTCCTATGTCCATTAGAGTTTTCCCTGCCCTAGTGGAGAAAGCAAAAGTAGTGGAGAGTTTTAAAAGTAGTAGCAGACTTGCTAAGCCTCAAGTGGGAGGACCTTCTAAAAGCATGCCTAAATATGAAGATAGAAAGAAACCTTATTTCAAACCTCAATCTTATAGCAGTGGAAGACCCAGTTCTCAATCACCACCTAGTTTCAGATGTTTTAGATGCGGTGGGCCACATGTTGTTAGATTTTGCCCTCATCCAGTGTTAAATGTGACATGTGATAGATGTCACAGGTATGGTCATGCAACAAAAGACTGTCGTGTCCAATTGGGAGCTCCAAATTCTGGCGGAGTGCAACAAGTACAACAAAATAGTAATCAAAAACCCAAAGCTGCTGGCAGAGTTTTTGCTATTAGTGGAGTTGAAGCTTCACAGTCTGATAGCCTTGTTAGAGGTATTTGTTCTATCCTTGGAACACAATTATCTGTATTGTTTGATTCTGGGGCAACCCATTCTTTTATATCTTTTGATTGTGCTAAGAAACTTAAGTTGCCAGTCCGAGAATTAGAATTTGAGTTGGTGGTATCTACACCAACAGAAGGTATTATAGTAACTTCTTCCATGTGTGCTGAGTGTCCAGTAATTATAGATGGGCAGAGATACAAGATCAACATGATTTGTATACCTCTAAAAGATTTGGAGGTTATCTTGGGAATGGATTGGTTGTCTGCTAATCATATCCTTATAGATTGTGGTCGGAAGAAGTTAATTTTCCCTAAATTAGAAGGAATGCAGGTTATCTCAGCTCATCAGTTTGAGAGAGAGATACGAGAAGGTGCAGAATGTTTTATGCTCTTGGCTTGTTCTATAGTTACTGATAAAGTACAAAAAGATATGTTTGTAGTTCAGGAGTTTATGGATGTATTTCCTGATGAGATTCCTGGACTTCCACCTAAAAGAGAGATAGAGTTTGCAATAGACTTGATTCCCGGAGCAGGCCCTGTGTCAATTTCTCCATATCGGATGGCACCAGCGGAGTTAGCTAAATTGAAGAAACAACTAGAAGACTTATTGGAGAAGCAATTCATTCGACCTAGTGTTTCTCCATGGGGAGCTCCAGTGCTATTAGTGAAGAAGAAAGATGGTTCGTCACGTCTATGCATAGATTACAGGCAATTAAACAAGTTAACAATAAAGAATAAATATCCTCTTCCTAGAATTGATGACTTGATGGATCAGTTGCATGAGGCAGTTGTCTTTTCTAAGATAGATTTGCGCTCAGGTTATCACCAAATTTCAGTGAAAGCGGAAGATGTTCAGAAGATTGCTTTTAGATCAAGGTATGGTCACTATGAATTTCTGGTTATGCCATTTGGGGTGACTAATGCTCCAGCTATTTTCATGGATTATATGAATCGGATATTCAGACCTTTTCTTGATAAGTTTGTGGTAGTGTTCATAGATGATATTTTGATCTATTCTCGTACAAGGGAAGAACATGCAGAACATCTTAGAACCGTCCTGAGCATTTTGAGAGAAAAACAGTTATATGCTAAACTTTCAAAATGTGACTTCTGGATGTCAGAAATACAATTTTTAGGACATGTCATCTCTGCACAGGGAATATCAGTAGATCCTTCTAAAGTGGAGGTTGTACTTCAGTGGGAACGTCCTAAAACAGTTACTGAAATTAGAAGCTTTGTCGGGTTAGCAGGATATTACAGGAGATTTATAAAAGGTTTTTCTAAAATAGTGGCTCCTTTGACCCAATTGACTAGAAAGGATCATCCTTTTGCATGGACTGAACAATGTGAGAAAAGCTTTGAAGAGTTGAAAAGAAGGTTGACTAATGCTCCTATATTGACAATCCCTGATACCAATCAGTCTTTTGAAGTTTTCTGTGATGCTTCCTATCAGGGATTGGGTTGTGTTCTAATGCAGAATAAGAAAGTTGTTGCCTATGCTTCTCGTCAGTTAAAGGTGCATGAAAGAAATTATCCAACTCATGATCTAGAATTGGCAGCAGTTGTCTTTGCTTTAAAAATATGGAGACATTTTCTTTACGGAGTTAGTTTTAATGTGTTTAGTGATCATAAAAGTTTGAAGTATTTGTTTGATCAAAAGGAGTTAAATATGAGGCAGAGGAGATGGATTGAATTTTTAAAAGACTATGATTTCCAGCTGATATACCATCCTGGGAAGGCAAATGTTGTTGCAGATGCGTTGAGTCGTAAAAAGATACAAATGTCTTCGCTTATGATTAGAGAGTTAGCATTGATTGAAGATTTCAGGAGTATGAATTTGGAGGTTTCCATGTCTTCAAAATTGCATTAGTTGTAATACCCTTGTTATAACTAATGAATTTCTGGAGAAGGTGAAGGAGAAGCAGTTGGAAGATTCAAAATTGAAGAACGTCATGGGCTTATTAAATACTGATAAAGCTAAAGACTTCTCTTTAGGACTGGATGGTATTTTGAGATTCAAAAATAGAATATGCATACCAGAGGATAATGAACTAAAGCAAACAGTGTTATCTGAAGATCATAAAAGCAAACTCAGTTTACACCCAGGGATGACCAAGATGTATCAAGATCTCAAGAAGTCTTATTGGTGGCATGGCATGAAGAATGATGTAGCTAAGTTTGTAGTTGCTTGCTTGACTTGTAAGAAATCAAAGATTGAACATCAACGGCCTGGAGGCATGTTAACTCAGTTAGACATTCCAGTGTGGAAGTGGGACAGTATCTCAATGGATTTTGTTACCCACTTACCACGTACTTTGCAGAAGCATGACTCTGTTTGGGTCATAGTGGACAGGATAACAAAGACGGCACACTTCCTACCTATAGACTTGAGAATCTCTATGCGGAAGTTGGCCCAGATTTACATAGATGAAATAGTCAGATTGCATGGTGTACCCTCCAGCATAGTTTCAGATAGAGATCCCAGATTCACCTCCAGATTCTGGCAAACACTTCAAGAAGCTTTGGGAACTAAACTCAGACTTAGTTCAGCATATCATCCTCAGACTGATGGACAATCAGAGAGAACTATCCAGTCCTTAGAGGATTTGCTTAGGACTTGTGTGTTAGATCATTTGGGCAGTTGGGATGAAATTCTACCTTTGGTAGAGTTCACTTACAATAACAGTTACCAAGCTAGCATAGGAATGGCTCCTTTCGAGGCATTATATGGAAGAAAGTGCAGGACACCTCTGTGTTGGTTTCAGGATGGTGAGAGTGTGTTAATTGGACCAGAATTAATACAACAAACCAATGAGAAAATCAAAATGATTCAGGAAAGATTGAAAACATCTCTCAGCAGGCAAAAATCTTATGCAGATCAAAGAAGAAGACCTTTAGAATTCTCTGCGGGTGAACATGTCTTTTTAAGAGTTACACCATTCACTGGTGTAGGAAGAGCACTAAAATCCTAGAAATTGACTTCTAAGTTCATAGGATCTTATCAAATTCTCAGGAGAATAGGCCCTGTGGCTTACGAAATTGCTTTGCCTCCTCCTTTAGCTAACATTCACAATATTTTCCATGTATCTCAGCTAAGAAAGTATGTACCCAATCCTAGCCACATTCTAGAGTCTGATTTTATCCAGGTGAAAGAAAATCTGTCATTTGAAGTGAGATCAATCAGAATTTTAGATTCACAAGTGAAACAACTTCGTGGAAGAAGTATTCCCATGGTGAAAGTATTGTGGGATCTCATATCTGGAGATTCCACTTGGGAAATTGAAGAGGAGATACGAGCATCATACCTTAACCTCTTTCTTGGTAAGTTCATTTTCGAGGACGAAAATTTTTGTAGTTGGAGATAATGTAACAGCGCTTTTTAAAAAAAAAGCAGCAGCCCCGTCACACACATTCTTTCTTTCTCTCTCTCCCTCCATATGCTTTTCTCTCCCTCTCTCCTAATTTTCTCTCCCAAACTTCATCTTTTTTAGAATCTGATCATACCACGCTGTAGCAGAGGAGTTAAGGAACATTTCTACCCGATCAGATTTTCAAACAGAGTAAGTTCATTTTTACTCTAAATATCCTTTGTTCTATGTTTTTCCTTAGGATTTAGTCATCAATCTTGGTGGGGTCAGTTGAGAAGTTTAATCCTCTCAACTTATTATATTATATACTGAAATTTTGTTCTGTTTGGATAATTTGCATTAGGCCCGTAAATCTTGAAGCTTATCCAAACGGTGGGGAATAAAATTCTAAAAGTTGCTTGAAAAGCAAGCAATTGAGGTAAGGGAAGCTAAATTTAATTTTTTAATAGCACCCTAGGATAGAAGATCTGAATGCGGAAGGGACGTGGTCCCAATATTCAATTTTTCTTGCAGGGATGTTGTGTGTTTATATATATTGGGTTGTTTGTTTATATATTATTTAAATTTGTGGAAATATTCGGTTTTGATGATTTAGTATTAAAGTGTTATTTTTTTTATGTCAAATAAACTTTTGAATATTTTGGATCACTTTTTGAATTATATTGTATGACGAAATGGTATGGAATTGAATTCATACATTTGGGATAATGTATGGACTGATGTTCGTTGTGTATTAAATATTGATGTCGGGATAATGTATGGACTGATGTTTGCTGTGTATTAAGTATTGATGCCTATGTGGTAACAGAGATCTCCGAGCTTCACTGATGATCTAAGTCACATAGACTAAGATATCAGGTGGTGAGAAGCTGATGGGGGAGTTCATGCACACCGTGACATATGAGATGCACGGCTTGGGTTGTATTGAACTTACCCTGATCCTTTCTGTTGGATTCGCTGGTAATCTTTGGATCAGGTGTTAGTCTCTGGTAGGACTTACTTAATACGGGTCTTCCGGAAGACGTTGTTTGTTGAATATTCTGGATGTGTAGATCCATGTGAGATCTATGTGATTGTTTTAATGTTGGGAATTGAAGAAGATTGTGTAATTTGAGAAATTGATCATGTAACTTGGTTTTCTCTTTGGATTTAAGTGTGTATATTATAAAATTCTATTTTCAGTAGCTTACCCTTGCTTTTCTTGTTGTGTTTGAACTGCGATGACTGTACTATGTACATGAGCAGATGACCATACAGGTGCAGGAGAACCTTAGAGGTTACAGAGTTTTATTTTGAGCTGTGGATATGTAAATATTTGTATTTCTATAAATCCTAATCATGTATTAGGAATATTTTGAAAAACTGTAAGCTTGTATAGAATTATGTAGAACCGGTATTGTAATAATTATAAGTAAATTATGGGGTGTTACATTTAATGGTATCAGAGCGGTTCATCCTTAGGATAACCTGAGGGTAGTGGGTTTATTCTGTTTCTCCTGCGTGTAGATTTTTGTTTACGTCTAGCCTCAAGACTAAGTTAAAAGTTTCTAATAAGATGTTTGACAAAGTTGTTTTTCCTGAAATCTTGTTTGTGTTCGAGTCAAGTTAATTGTTATGAATAAAGATGAAAGTATTAAGAATGAAAAGAATCTTGATAGAGTGGTGAGGGTGCACACTCATGACTAGATCAAGATTATTTTCTATCTTAATTCTAAGTAGCTAGAGTACATTTTAGGGATAAGTTTTGATTGGTTTTTACTTGTTTCGTATGATTATTTTTTTGAAATTAATTTGTCTTAAAGATGTAGTTGGAAATTTTTAGTAATTTCTAATCCAATTCTTTATGTGCTTAGAAGATGGCACGTAGACCACCTACTCCTCCTCCACCAGTAGATATGCCCAACTTAGCTCGGGCAGTAGAGATGATGGCAACAGCCTTGCAACAACAGAGTGCTACTATGGCACAACAGCATTAGGCTGCCCTTCATCAATTAGAAACTACTAGATTAGCGGTTGAAGCATCTCAGCTTCATCAACTACCCCATACTTTTAGTCTGGAGGATTTTCCAAGACACAATCCACCCAAATTTAATGGCAAGGAAAATCCAGATGGAGCAGACCAGTGGGTGAGAGACATCGAAAGAATCTTTGAAGCTACTCAATGCCCTGAAGAGAGAAAGTTATCTTATGCCATCTATATGCTTATTGAAGAAGCTGAGTTTTGGTGGATAGGCATGAAGCAAATGATGGAAGACAAAAGAGAAGATGCCACTTGGGAGAACTTCAAAGTAAGATTCCTGGAGGAGTATTTTTCTGATAGTGTCAGGTATGCAAAAGAAATTGAATTCATGCAGCTGGAACAAGAAAATCTTTCAGTCACAGAATATGCTACTAGGTTCAAACACCTAGCTAGATTCTACACCCAAACCATGACTGAGCTTGGAGATGTAGAAAATTTGAGTTTGGATTGAAGCAAGAACTTAAAGAAGTGGTGATTCCTATGTCCATTAGAGTTTTCCCTGCCCTAGTGGAGAAAGCAAAAGTAGTGGAGAGTTTTAAAAGTAGTAGCAGACTTGCTAAGCCTCAAGTGGGAGGACCTTCTAAAAGCATGCCTAAATATGAAGATAGAAAGAAACCTTATTTCAAACCTCAATCTTATAGCAGTGGAAGACCCAGTTCTCAATCACCACCTAGTTTCAGATGTTTTAGATGCGGTGGGCCACATGTTGTTAGATTTTGCCCTCATCCAGTGTTAAATGTGACATGTGATAGATGTCACAGGTATGGTCATGCAACAAAAGACTGTCGTGTCCAATTGGGAGCTCCAAATTCTGGCGGAGTGCAACAAGTACAACAAAATAGTAATCAAAAACCCAAAGCTGCTGGCAGAGTTTTTGCTATTAGTGGAGTTGAAGCTTCACAGTCTGATAGCCTTGTTAGAGGTATTTGTTCTATCCTTGGAACACAATTATCTGTATTGTTTGATTCTGGGGCAACCCATTCTTTTATATCTTTTGATTGTGCTAAGAAACTTAAGTTGCCAGTCCGAGAATTAGAATTTGAGTTGGTGGTATCTACACCAACAGAAGGTATTATAGTAACTTCTTCCATGTGTGCTGAGTGTCCAGTAATTATAGATGGGCAGAGATACAAGATCAACATGATTTGTATACCTCTAAAAGATTTGGAGGTTATCTTGGGAATGGATTGGTTGTCTGCTAATCATATCCTTATAGATTGTGGTCGGAAGAAGTTAATTTTCCCTAAATTAGAAGGAATGCAGGTTATCTCAGCTCATCAGTTTGAGAGAGAGATACGAGAAGGTGCAGAATGTTTTATGCTCTTGGCTTGTTCTATAGTTACTGATAAAGTACAAAAAGATATGTTTGTAGTTCAGGAGTTTATGGATGTATTTCCTGATGAGATTCCTGGACTTCCACCTAAAAGAGAGATAGAGTTTGCAATAGACTTGATTCCCGGAGCAGGCCCTGTGTCAATTTCTCCATATCGGATGGCACCAGCGGAGTTAGCTAAATTGAAGAAACAACTAGAAGACTTATTGGAGAAGCAATTCATTCGACCTAGTGTTTCTCCATGGGGAGCTCCAGTGCTATTAGTGAAGAAGAAAGATGGTTCGTCACGTCTATGCATAGATTACAGGCAATTAAACAAGTTAACAATAAAGAATAAATATCCTCTTCCTAGAATTGATGACTTGATGGATCAGTTGCATGGGGCAGTTGTCTTTTCTAAGATAGATTTGCGCTCAGGTTATCACCAAATTTCAGTGAAAGCGGAAGATGTTCAGAAGATTGCTTTTAGATCAAGGTATGGTCACTATGAATTTCTGGTTATGCCATTTGGGGTGACTAATGCTCCAGCTATTTTCATGGATTATATGAATCGGATATTCAGACCTTTTCTTGATAAGTTTGTGGTAGTGTTCATAGATGATATTTTGATCTATTCTCGTACAAGGGAAGAACATGCAGAACATCTTAGAACCGTCCTGAGCATTTTGAGAGAAAAACAGTTATATGCTAAACTTTCAAAATGTGACTTCTGGATGTCAGAAATACAATTTTTAGGACATGTCATCTCTGCACAGGGAATATCAGTAGATCCTTCTAAAGTGGAGGTTGTACTTCAGTGGGAACGTCCTAAAACAGTTACTGAAATTAGAAGCTTTGTCGGGTTAGCAGGATATTACAGGAGATTTATAAAAGGTTTTTCTAAAATAGTGGCTCCTTTGACCCAATTGACTAGAAAGGATCATCCTTTTGCATGGACTGAACAATGTGAGAAAAGCTTTGAAGAGTTGAAAAGAAGGTTGACTAATGCTCCTATATTGACAATCCCTGATACCAATCAGTCTTTTGAAGTTTTCTGTGATGCTTCCTATCAGGGATTGGGTTGTGTTCTAATGCAGAATAAGAAAGTTGTTGCCTATGCTTCTCGTCAGTTAAAGGTGCATGAAAGAAATTATCCAACTCATGATCTAGAATTGGCAGCAGTTGTCTTTGCTTTAAAAATATGGAGACATTTTCTTTACGGAGTTAGTTTTAATGTGTTTAGTGATCATAAAAGTTTGAAGTATTTGTTTGATCAAAAGGAGTTAAATATGAGGCAGAGGAGATGGATTGAATTTTTAAAAGACTATGATTTCCAGCTGATATACCATCCTGGGAAGGCAAATGTTGTTGCAGATGCGTTGAGTCGTAAAAAGATACAAATGTCTTCGCTTATGATTAGAGAGTTAGCATTGATTGAAGATTTCAGGAGTATGAATTTGGAGGTTTCCATGTCTTCAAAATTGCATTAGTTGTAATACCCTTGTTATAACTAATGAATTTCTGGAGAAGGTGAAGGAGAAGCAGTTGGAAGATTCAAAATTGAAGAACGTCATGGGCTTATTAAATACTGATAAAGCTAAAGACTTCTCTTTAGGACTGGATGGTATTTTGAGATTCAAAAATAGAATATGCATACCAGAGGATAATGAACTAAAGCAAACAGTGTTATCTGAAGATCATAAAAGCAAACTCAGTTTACACCCAGGGATGACCAAGATGTATCAAGATCTCAAGAAGTCTTATTGGTGGCATGGCATGAAGAATGATGTAGCTAAGTTTGTAGTTGCTTGCTTGACTTGTAAGAAATCAAAGATTGAACATCAACGGCCTGGAGGCATGTTAACTCAGTTAGACATTCCAGTGTGGAAGTGGGACAGTATCTCAATGGATTTTGTTACCCACTTACCACGTACTTTGCAGAAGCATGACTCTGTTTGGGTCATAGTGGACAGGATAACAAAGACGGCACACTTCCTACCTATAGACTTGAGAATCTCTATGCGGAAGTTGGCCCAGATTTACATAGATGAAATAGTCAGATTGCATGGTGTACCCTCCAGCATAGTTTCAGATAGAGATCCCAGATTCACCTCCAGATTCTGGCAAACACTTCAAGAAGCTTTGGGAACTAAACTCAGACTTAGTTCAGCATATCATCCTCAGACTGATGGACAATCAGAGAGAACTATCCAGTCCTTAGAGGATTTGCTTAGGACTTGTGTGTTAGATCATTTGGGCAGTTGGGATGAAATTCTACCTTTGGTAGAGTTCACTTACAATAACAGTTACCAAGCTAGCATAGGAATGGCTCCTTTCGAGGCATTATATGGAAGAAAGTGCAGGACACCTCTGTGTTGGTTTCAGGATGGTGAGAGTGTGTTAATTGGACCAGAATTAATACAACAAACCAATGAGAAAATCAAAATGATTCAGGAAAGATTGAAAACATCTCTCAGCAGGCAAAAATCTTATGCAGATCAAAGAAGAAGACCTTTAGAATTCTCTGCGGGTGAACATGTCTTTTTAAGAGTTACACCATTCACTGGTGTAGGAAGAGCACTAAAATCCTAGAAATTGACTTCTAAGTTCATAGGATCTTATCAAATTCTCAGGAGAATAGGCCCTGTGGCTTACGAAATTGCTTTGCCTCCTCCTTTAGCTAACATTCACAATATTTTCCATGTATCTCAGCTAAGAAAGTATGTACCCAATCCTAGCCACATTCTAGAGTCTGATTTTATCCAGGTGAAAGAAAATCTGTCATTTGAAGTGAGATCAATCAGAATTTTAGATTCACAAGTGAAACAACTTCGTGGAAGAAGTATTCCCATGGTGAAAGTATTGTGGGATCTCATATCTGGAGATTCCACTTGGGAAATTGAAGAGGAGATACGAGCATCATACCTTAACCTCTTTCTTGGTAAGTTCATTTTCGAGGACGAAAATTTTTGTAGTTGGAGATAATGTAACAGCGCTTTTTAAAAAAAAAGCAGCAGCCCCGTCACACACATTCTTTCTTTCTCTCTCTCCCTCCATATGCTTTTCTCTCCCTCTCTCCTAATTTTCTCTCCCAAACTTCATCTTTTTTAGAATCTGATCATACCACGCTGTAGCAGAGGAGTTAAGGAACATTTCTACCCGATCAGATTTTCAAACAGAGTAAGTTCATTTTTACTCTAAATATCCTTTGTTCTATGTTTTTCCTTAGGATTTAGTCATCAATCTTGGTGGGGTCAGTTGAGAAGTTTAATCCTCTCAACTTATTATATTATATACTGAAATTTTGTTCTGTTTGGATAATTTGCATTAGGCCCGTAAATCTTGAAGCTTATCCAAACGGTGGGGAATAAAATTCTAAAAGTTGCTTGAAAAGCAAGCAATTGAGGTAAGGGAAGCTAAATTTAATTTTTTAATAGCACCCTAGGATAGAAGATCTGAATGCGGAAGGGACGTGGTCCCAATATTCAATTTTTCTTGCAGGGATGTTGTGTGTTTATATATATTGGGTTGTTTGTTTATATATTATTTAAATTTGTGGAAATATTCGGTTTTGATGATTTAGTATTAAAGTGTTATTTTTTTTATGTCAAATAAACTTTTGAATATTTTGGATCACTTTTTGAATTATATTGTATGACGAAATGGTATGGAATTGAATTCATACATTTGGGATAATGTATGGACTGATGTTCGTTGTGTATTAAATATTGATGTCGGGATAATGTATGGACTGATGTTTGCTGTGTATTAAGTATTGATGCCTATGTGGTAACAGAGATCTCCGAGCTTCACTGATGATCTAAGTCACATAGACTAAGATATCAGGTGGTGAGAAGCTGATGGGGGAGTTCATGCACACCGTGACATATGAGATGCACGGCTTGGGTTGTATTGAACTTACCCTGATCCTTTCTGTTGGATTCGCTGGTAATCTTTGGATCAGGTGTTAGTCTCTGGTAGGACTTACTTAATACGGGTCTTCCGGAAGACGTTGTTTGTTGAATATTCTGGATGTGTAGATCCATGTGAGATCTATGTGATTGTTTTAATGTTGGGAATTGAAGAAGATTGTGTAATTTGAGAAATTGATCATGTAACTTGGTTTTCTCTTTGGATTTAAGTGTGTATATTATAAAATTCTATTTTCAGTAGCTTACCCTTGCTTTTCTTGCTGTGTTTGAACTGCGATGACTGTACTATGTACATGAGCAGATGACCATACAGGTGCAGGAGAACCTTAGAGGTTACAGAGTTTTATTTTGAGCTGTGGATATGTAAATATTTGTATTTCTATAAATCCTAATCATGTATTAGGAATATTTTGAAAAACTGTAAGCTTGTATAGAATTATGTAGAACCGGTATTGTAATAATTATAAGTAAATTATGGGGTGTTACACTCACTCTTATAGTGGGTAGTTCGTCTAAAAGTTACATGAGAAATGATATGTTTGATTTTAATGTGCTTAAGCTTTTTGATATTAATACTGGTAGTGGTAAAGTTTTATCTCCTCTTCTTATTAGATGAAAGTTTTCTTCTTCAGGTTGGGTTAAGTTAAACACTGATGGTGCTGCTAGGGTTCTCTTGGTCTTGCTACTTGTGGTGGTATTTTTCGTGGGAGTATGAAGGAGCATATTGGTGGTTTCTCTATTTTCCTTGATGTTCAGACTGCTTTAGTTGTTAAATTTAATGAAATTATACATGTTATTGAACAAACTCAAAAGATGTGTATATATTCGTTCAAAATATAAAACAAAAACTTTTATTTTAAAAAAAAACTTATATCAACCATCATGCTATTGAGAATTTCAATCATAATAACTTAATAATTTATTAAGACATGTTTGTTAGGCCAACAACCTACCAAAATTATGACCAAGGTTAGGGTGTCATCATATATTATAGGTAATGCACCACATTTATCAAGGGGAGACTGTTAGTATAAAGTGAACGGTTTTATTATAAATTGTTTCCATTATAACATTTATATTTCTTTTTTAATCATTTCTAGATAATTCTCCAAAATTTATTTGATGTATAAAGTTTTTTATTATAAATTGTTTCCATTATAACGTTTATCTTTCTTTAGTAATCATTTCTAGATAATCCTCCGAGTTTTATTTGATGTTTATATCTCTTGTAGGTATTGAATCCAGCACAATTTGAATTTAACATTTTAAAATTTACACCCAGTAGGTTAGAAGTAAAAATAGTCTACTCTGTCTTTGAATAAATAACTAAAGTGACATGATGAAATATAACAATTTTATTTATTATAATATACAATAATCTCAAAGAAAAGAGACGTAAAAAATATTAAAAAAACATAAAAATTATATTAGATAAATAATATTTTATAATATTATTATTTTATTTCCTTTAACTACTATCCTCCCAATTATAGCGACTAATTGATAAGAAAAAAAAAGAGATCATGATAAAGGAGAAAAAAGCTATTGACATTATAAGTAAAAATAAATTAAGGTAGTGAAATAGAAATACACTTGTGATGTTAAACCACTGCACATGAAAAATTGCATTAGAAGGGTGCTATGGTAATATTTGTTAATAATTAATAATATAATTTTTGGTACAAAGATAATATATAATATATGAGCATTTAAACTCACTGAAATAATAAACAGTAGAACTAGTTATTTAAAGAATTGTTCAATATATTTAAATTTGATTGAGAAGATTGAACTCAAAATGAGATGTATATGTGTTTTGAAGTGAGTTGAGGTAGGTGGAAGATGATTGAGGAGATAAGTGAGAAAAGTAAAAGAAAATTATGAAAAGAAATATTGTAAATGGAAGAGGAAAGTGGAAAAAGAAAATGTAAATAAAAGAGACATTGAAAAGAAAAGCACGCAACAAGAAGGGCTTCCCCACACCATCCTCTCCCAACAAGAGAACGAACCAGCCCATTCCTGTTCCTCTACCACCGAACACACGCTTTCCTTCACGTTAACCTGCGCCCCTGCTTATCCTGCGCACCCTCCCTTTTTTTCCCTTCCACACCCTTCTCTTTTCCTCTCTCCTTCTTCAGATTCGGAGCACGCCGCCCCCAGTGGGAAAGGTTCGGGTGTTGGGGGCCTAGGGTTAGGGTTTCTGAGAGATGTGGGATGCTCCAGGCATTGATGAGTCTTATCGCGCGCTGTTGGAAGCCGTTCGGGCTCGGTGACGACGCCAATGCCGGAAGAGAATGCAAGGACGGCCTCCTCTGGTTCCGCGACATCGGAAGGTTCGCCGCCGGCGATTTCTCCATGGCCGTCGTCCAGGCCAACCAGGTTCTCGAGGACCAGAGCCAGATCGAGTCCGGGCCCTTCGGCACCTTCGTCGGTGTCTACGACGGCCACGGCGGCCCTGATTGTTCGCGATATGTTTGCGACAACTTGTTCCGTAATCTCCAAGGTTAGAGATTCAATCTTTCCTTCCCTCTCTCTCTCACTCACTCTTTCTTGTAGCTTCACTTCAATTCTCGATCTTGAGTTTGAACTGTTTTTAGTTATAAGTAATTTCGCTTTTCGTGAATTTTATCTTTGCGTTTAAAAGTAGTTGTGCTTTTCAGTCTTCACGAGAGTCACGAACAGTTGAAAGGTGTGTGCTGGTTATTTGTGTTGGAGCTATGTGTCTCTAGCGGCCTTTTTTTTTAATATTATCACGTGTCTATGTGGAAAGTTGATGATTGTTGTGTGTTTAGATTCTTTTGGAGCCATTGGTATGTTGTTGTTGTCTTAGAAGTGGTGTTTGTGCTGCAGCGATATTGGCCGAGTCACAGAGTGTTGTGACATCTGAGGCCATTCAACAGGCGTTCCGGCGGACTGAGGAGGGGTTCACAGCGCTTGTTACGGAGTTGTGGAACTCCCGGCCGCAAATTGCGACCACTGGAACGTGTTGTTTGGTTGGAGTTATTTGTCGGCAGACGCTGTTTTTGGCGAGTCTTGGAGATTCCCGTGCTGTGTTGGGTAGGAGAGTCGGCAACACTGGTGGGATGGCTGCGATTCAGCTGTCCACGGAGCACAATGCGAATATTGAGGCTGTTAGGCAGGAGCTTAAGGAATTGCACCCGGATGACCCCCAGATTGTTGTCCTCAGACATGGAGTATGGAGAGTTAAGGGCATAATTCAGGTAATTTTTGGAAACCATGCTACATGCTAAATATTAGTTGTTTCAATTCTCTGTTGAGTTTTCTGCTTGAAGTTCTGTGAAGAAGGAACTTGGGTATTGGGTTTTGAAGCAACTGAACCTTTCTCCTTAGGCTTCTAAAGAGAAGAGGCAGGAATAATATGTGTTAACACAATAATACATGCTGCATTAATCTATAGTTTATGAAAATAATATATGTTAACATACTCAAAATAATAAGTAAAGCCAGAGCCCCAGTTGTTCTTGTACTGTGTGTTTTCTTATTTATCTTTACCTTGTATTATTATAGTGATATATATTTGTTTGTGGCTCATTCCTCGTACAATCTATTTTCATTCCCATCTTTTATCTTCTACAACATTGTTGCCAGAAATTCCTCCAAATTGCCTGATGAAAGGAGATTTTTCATTCCAATACATTAACTTTGTTATTGGCGCATAAAAAAATTATACAACTGTTCTTATGTTTTTTTTTTGTTTACTGTGAATCCCACGTTCACCCAAGTTTAATCATATTAACTTGCTAAGACATCGTGGCATACAGCTCCATGAAATAGAAGCAGAGACAGACCTGGGAAGTATAGTTAGTGAAGCTAGGTGTTTGACATTTTATTGAACTGAAGTTTAATTTTCATATATTTTTATCTAAAATTTTACACTATCAATCAATCAGAAATCACTCTTGAAATGACTTTTAAAGTTATTATTACAAAAAATCGACAATCTACTTTCATATATTTCATAAAAAACTTTTACACTGTTAGTGCATTCTAATTAATTTCATTAAGCAATGCCATCGAGTATAAACTGTTTTTGTTCCACCTGAAAGTAGAAATATCCTTTTTGCCCCTATAAAAGATGATTGGGGTAGGAAGAAACGTTATGAAGAAAAGAGTTGAATAGAATATCCTCATAAAGCAACAACCAAGCCAGAAACGTATAAAAGACAATCAAGGAGATCAAGACAAAAAAACTTGCTAAGCTCGTTGTATGTCTTATTATCTGTCAGCATGCTAACTGTTCCAAGTGCTAAACAACAAGAGTAGGCCAGTAAAGGAATCCTGCCATATGAGGTGTGAGATGTGAGAAGAATTTTTAAAGATATGATCAGTACAGTAAATGCAATACAAGAATAATAAGCACCAGAGTAGCGTAAATTTTTTCTTCCATAGTTACCAAATTCCTTGAAAACAGTTGAAGCTTGAATGGAGTAACTCCAAGATGAGCGATTACTCCCAGGATTCCCCAGTAGCATGGAGTAACCTATTTCAGATCCAAGTGTCAATAGGACAAATGCAATAACAATTGAACTTATGAATGGTGAGGCCTAGCTATTGCTACATATAACATATATCAGGCAAAAGTGTTCACTTCTTCCTCTGATTAAGTACACATGATATGATACAGCCACAACCCTGCGTACATGTATTTTATAAAGTCTTGTTCACGTGCGGCTCCTTGAAATGTCTATGCATTATAGGTTTAGTGTCATTAGTTTCATTGTTAAAAGTTCAGAAAGTTAGAGCTTGCAATTATCGATTTGAATGACATTAAAATTGATTGATAAGAAACAAAATAACGGGACAGCTTATACTCACTACAGAGCCTAAGACGCACTAAGAACTAATTCTGATGTCGTAGATTAGTATATGGAAAAACCCAAGAAGAAAATTTCTTGTTCCTATTTTTAGGTCTTGTTTGGATAAACTTTTCTATAAGTTTTCGTAGATCGGAAATATGAATGTAAAATGTATTGAACTTCTCCCATAAGCTAAAATTAACTTGTGCACTTAACATTTACAGAAGCTCTTTAATCTTACTTATCCAGAAGCTGAGACGCATAAGTTGATTGTAGTTTATGAGAGACTCAATTCATTGTTACCTTTTATTTTCTTCTTTTTTAAGCTTTAATGGATAAGTTTATCTAAATGGGGCTTTATTCTAATGACTAAGGATACACTTGTTTGCAACTTAACCTTGATGCATAAATGTATTCTGCTCACCGTGCCTATGTTATATTTTACTTATCTCTTGCCAACCTTAAGACATTTGAGGCAAGTAGCTTAATTTGTGTTTTATATTTATATTGCGGGGTTAATTTATCTTGATTATCATCATGCTTTAACACACACTGTATTGCTCAACTCAACCATTACTTCTGCCATATGGAACTAAATTGTAGGGTCTTTATGCAACTATGGTTTTGCTGGTTTATATGACTAGACATGCATTTAATGTGATTTGGTGCACATATACCAGAATCTTACAATTCGATGCATTTTGACTATCTCTTGATTTGCATTACAAGATGAATTTTAGTGGCTTTGTATCATACAATACATGAATGAATCTATGAAAGTAAGAAGGACTTTCACAGAATTTAAACTTATCCTATTTGATTCATAGTAGACAATAGCGTTCGTTTGCTTTGCTATTGCGCTGGTTCAAAGTGGAGTGGCACCCCTTGGACCAGAAGGTTGTGTCGTGTCATTGTTGGGGTTGAGGCTGTTAAGCGGCCATAATTGCGACAGATCATGCGGTTTCACACAGGTCCATAGACTTGATTTAGGTTTTAACCAAAAGGACTTGAAGAGTAACTTTCTGTTTTAACCTATACCACCCACAATCTTCTCCCCTCTTTTGCAAATCAGCTCTTCCCTCCCACATTCTGCCTCTGAACTTCCTCTCGTGTTCCTGCGTTCTGTCTCTCTTTTTTCCAGCAGCGTTTCCGATGAGGTTTCTAGTGACACTACCAACCTAGCCTCTTCTTGCTGTTTTCCAATTTTGGACATGGTGATATGTTGTTTTGCCGCATTTGCTTTGGACCACTTGGTCATGAAAGTTATCAGAATTTGATTTTAATTCTAGGCTTTTTTTCTTTATTTTTAAGCATATATTAAATACACAATGCAATATAAATCTACTTAAGGATAAAAATAGTGGCCATCCTGCTATAGTGGTTTTAGACTCCGTACCGCTATCTGCTATTGATTACTTTCCACCTCTATTCATCACTCACTCATTGAATGTATGTACTTTATTTAGCTATTTAATCGGTTCGTTTCCATTTTTTTCTAAAATAAAGACTTCTCAAACTAAGGTATTACTAATAGTTTTTTTGTCTGATTTTTTCTTATGTTGTTTTCATCTATTTCTAGTTTTTTTTTTTAAATTTAAACATTAAGAGAGTTTAAATTGTTTACTTTAAAGTAATTTTTTTGTACCTGAATCTTACAGTTCCAAATTGTGATTCACAATTCAAGAAATAGCTGGGCGATTAGTGATTCGAATCTCAATTTGATAATCTTGGTACATCATCTATATGATATATTTAAAGTATTTTGTTTATCGTACCAAGTCTTATTATTCGAAATTACGATGCACGGTCCGAAAAAATAGCTTGGCGATTCACTATTTGAATATGGATTGTTAGGTCTAGTTTATTTTCTCAAGTGTAGTAGCATTGTTAGGTCTAGTTTATTTTCTAATCATTCTTTCAGATCATCTAGGGAAAAAGATCGCAATGGAACTCAAAAAATAGAATTTGTGGGCAGGCTGAGAATAAGGAAAGATTGTATAAGGACCGAGGAATAAGAAAGTATGTGTTTCAGAAAAGGGAAGGAAGTTTGGCTAATAGGCCGGAATTATTTTATGGAAACAATGTTGTCTCCTATGTTTTGCATGAAGGGGTTGGTTATCCCTTTATCATATTTTCCTAGTTTCAAAAAGATTAAAGAAACGTATGAGCAATTTTTTTCATTAAAATAAATTATTATTATTATTATTATTATTATTACTATTATTATATATGAAAAAGAAAGATGTGAGCTGGGGGCAGGGATTGAGGAGTATTTTAAGTTGATTATTTACTAATGTAAAAGAATCGGTACTTTAAAATACTTTTTTAATTCAAGAAATTCCGCTTTTACTCAACTTGCTGTTGTTTTGTGTATACTCCCTCACTTTCTTTTAACTGGTAAGTTTTTTGAAAGACTTTTGTTCTTATTTATCTTTATTTTCAAAGTTCAATTTAATGCAAATTATTTTTTTGTCAATTATATCCTTGCAAACCTGTTTTTAAATTAATTTACTCACTGATCATGAAATAAAAGATGAAAACTTATATACTTCATTACTTTTTTTTTATCAAAAACGAGAAAATATATTGCATTTCTTAGGTATTATATAACCTTACAGGTGGACATTTAAAAAATAATGGAGATAGTATCTATCAAGATTTTTTGTTGGTTAACTTAGTTTTCTGTGTAAAGAAACCTTTTGCATTGTTATCGTATGAGAAAAAGGAATGCAGTATTCACAAACTGTAGATATGTTTTTCTTATTCAATATTCTACTGCATTCCGTTGTTCAATTTTATGATATTAATGGTTTATGTTTTTCCAAATAACTCTTGCAACCATTATCTTATTTTTCCACGTTACTTTCCACTCTTGTATTAATGGCAATGCATACTTCCATGATATTTGGTGCAGGTTTCTAGATCTATAGGTGACGTATATATGAAACATGCGCAGTTTAACCGGGAACCCATTAATGCGAAATTCAGACTCCCCGAACCAATGAACATGCCTTTCTTGTCTGCTAATCCAACTGTTATTTCTCATCCAATCCAACCAAATGATTCCTTCCTTATATTTGCATCAGATGGTTTATGGGAGCACCTGAATAATGATCAAGCAGTGGATATTGTTCACAGCAGTCCACGTGTGGTAAGATTCTTTTTTACCTTGTGATTTTCTTGGTAGTACGTAGTTGTGTACTGGACATAGCTTGGTTCATGGTGCCTTTCTGTCATCTAATACGACTACATAATGCAGGGTTGTATTTGATTTGAACTTGGTTAAACACAATTCGCTTGTTAAAAATAATCTCTAGAAATAGAGCAAATATACACTCTCACTATATCTTTTGTTATTTTAATCAAATACAATTAATTACTTAATCGGTACTCCTTTGCTATTCCTCGAGCTTTGTGATGTGTGGCCCCTAAGGGTGGCTATCAAATAAGTTTTAGTTGGATTATAATATGGATAAAGAAGTTCATTAATCCATTTTGAACCATTAAAATCTTTTTTACAGGAGAATATTCAATTGGTCCACGAAAATAATATATTCGAAAAGCTATATTCTCTAGTTTTAAAATATTTTCTCTTTCCTTATCCTCTTGGCTTATTTTTTTCTCTTCCCTGTTGGGGACCCATAAGAATGATTATACTTGTGGTTGACATAAAACAGTCAAATTAGAAACCAATCATGGTTGACATAAATGTTAGCAGTTTGGAGCCTTAACCAAGCTGTCGAGGAATTCATTCCTGGTGATGCCATTTTGAGTATGAAATAAACCATATTAGGAGAGGATTGGCCATTCTGTGATTTATAATCTTAGGATTGCCCTTAATACATGCTCTCACATTTGGAAAAAGAAAATTAAAATAAAGTAGAAATTTATGAGAAGATCTGCTAACTATGAAAAGAAATAAGTTGGATTACTTTTGATCATTAAAAGGATTTATGTAAAGATATGTTAGATCTAGAAAAATAGTGGATGAATTGTTGATCATTTGGAGGAGTACCAATAAAATAATTGATTGACATGAAACTATTCTTTTAGCTTTTAGTTTTGTCAACGAGTTGCGAAACTCGAGACCTGTCTTGCTAGTACTGAAGGGTAAATGTAGAATATTCAGTAGCATTAAGTTCTAGAAATGCAATTTTGTGATATGGATTTGCATTTTATGTTTCAGAAAGCGGAAATTGAGGGATAACTTTATTAGCCGCTGGTTGTTGATATTGTATTTTAAACTGTGATTTCATTCTCTAACAGTGCTTATAAATTGTGAATGAATGCAGGGTAGTGCGAAGAAACTTATCAAGGCTGCCCTACAAGAAGCGGCAAGAAAACGTGAGATGCGATATTCAGACCTTTATAAGATTGACAAGAAGGTTCGTCGCCATTTTCACGACGATATAACTGTTATTGTTTTATTCTTAAACCACGACCTTATATCCAGAGGCGCAGTTCTAAATTCGCCACTCACAGTTCGATGTGCGCTCGATCACTGACACTCTTATGATTCTAAACACGTACGCTTCTCTTATACGGGTGTTCTGCCAGCTGTGCCAATCCCACAAAATACTCCATTGGCACCTTGCTAGAATATACCATTCATAGTGCTCCTACGTATTCTCTCACTCATACCCAGACAACTTATTCATGCTCCAACTTGTAACACTTGTTAGAATTTTATCCATCAAAACGAAAAGGAAAAAAAAAGGGAAAGAAATCAGAAAGTAACTTTTGATTAGCAATTCGCCAAATCCCTTGTCTAGATTTACGTAATGCTGTTATTGGAAGTGGTGTAAATTTCGTGGACGAGCAAGGTTGTATGAGAGTTGGTGGATAATCCTCAGTCAACATGGTGATTGAATGAATTCAAATATTTTGATCAGAAGTTATGTCAGAGTTTTCTTGTATAATGAAGCATCCTAATGTAATTAGGTTTATGAATCATGATTGAATTGAATTATCTTTTTTGTTAAAAGTTATAAACTATCGAATGATTAGTGATGTTTATAACCTGTATGCATTGGGTTAGTGTCCACGTCAAATTATTTGATAATCTATATCTTTGTGGGGGTAACAAAAAACATTTTTGTATAACCATGGTATTAGTGGGTTAAGGATATGTCTGGCTAGTCAACAAAACTAATAATGTAATAATGGTGTAACGTCTAAAGTTTATAATGATTTATATTTATACTATTGATTTTATCTACGAATTGAAGTTCATTCATTAAAAAATTTAGGGTAAATTTGTTAAAAAATCTTAGTCGAAATTAAGTCATTTAGCAAACTAAATAGTTTACAAAGTATTGATGAAAAGATATCACATTTTGAGACATTGTTACTAGGAATACTTAAATATCGTTTAGATTCATAAATATAATTAACTAGCCTTCAAAAGTACCCTAAATTAGAGTAGTGATTAAATACAAATTTATTCTCGTCCTAAAACAAAATAGAAAGCGTTTAAAATATATATACAATAATTTTTCTCTGACATCATTTTTCTCATACTTCTTTATGTCCCAAGCTTCATTGTTGTTGCCATTCATTATTTTGATCTCAATAGTAATGTCACAATATGTACTATATATATAGCCTCGCATCATTTCAATTAAGGAATATATGACTAATTCACCTAACCTAAAATAGGAGACAAGTTGTTAGTAAAACAAATACAAAGGCAGCGTTGGTTTTTCACCCGAATAGTTATTTAAAATATTTTGTTTTTATGATAATAGTTATATAATTAAATAATTAATACTTTTTAATATGAAGTCTAAATAACTTGATCTGAATTTTTTCCTTGTATGAAAACTGTGAGGAGGAAATTACGCTATAAGTAGGGGATTTCTTGGATTTGGAGAGAAAGGAGAGGTGTTTTTATTAGAATGCATAGAAGATTGTTTTTGTATATATTTTTTGACGCGCTTTCTCATTATTTTCAATAAAATAATCTTTTAGTTTCTTGAAATGTATTCTTAAAACACTAGTTAATAAGAAAAAAAAGTGGGGACAGAAAGAGAACCCAAATTTGAATCTCTCCTTTATTTGAGTTTCAGTAAAGCTAAAAATTTGTAAGAGATATTATATGTACACCTATGAAAACCTTCAATCAGGAAAGATGGTAGAACAAAGATACTTTTTATGAAAAAACAAAAGATACCCTGATTTGAATGTCATATAATATAACAATATTTTCTTTATCACTACAAAAATAGGAAGAGAATTTAAAATTCCTTTCTTTAATTTTTTTTTTCTAAATTCTAACAACCTAAAAGTTATTCTATCTTTGACCCACCTTATCTGTTTTTTATTATTTAATCTGATTATTTATAATCAGATTACACCAATATAATTTCTATTAAATATAATACAATTAAAAGTTTTATATAAAAATATTTTTTTATTCAACTATTAAGTTATAGTTTATTTTACGATTTTTCATGTTGACTAAAAATAAATTTTAAGAAAAATATTGTTTATTTTGATATATATAAATAACATTAAATAATTTCAGATTAATATTTTTTGTAAATAAAATTTATCTAAACAATTAATCTAAAGATGAATTTTAAAAATATATAATTAAGTATAAAGATATAAATGGTGTACTATTCAATAAATAATATATCATCATATTTTGATCCATCTCAATATATATAAATTTGAAAGCACACATAGAAGACATATTCGGCTCTGGCTTATCATGAAGATTTGTTTGTTATGAATGACATCTTGCCTCAGTTGTGAGTACTGTAAGTAAGAGTATATAGATGGAAGAACTGTTGTTAATGCTCTTTCACAATTGCTTGGTTCTTGTTTGTTAGCGGAGGAACACAATACAACTATATCCTCAAATTTGTGAACCATCAAAGTAATCCAAATTTTGGATTCAGTTCTATTGGGTTTTTAAATTATTCAAAAATAATTTTTTATAACAAATTTTTACTCACGTTTCATATTTAACATTCTTAATTCATCACTAAATCAATAAAACAATGTGTTACTTCTATCTTTTGGTTAGATTGAATGTCATTAACAAAAAAAAAAGGTTTTAAAAAATGTGTTACTTCTATCTATTCGTTAGATCCTTGTCTAGTTCAATAATAATGTAGAATGGAAGATTTGGAAAGGGAACTAGGTTAAGTTTCGGAGGATGTGTGGACTACTTAGGAATCTCTAAAAAAATTGTTTCCCTAAATTGTAGATTATATCTGGTAAGAAAATAAAATTGTAGAATTAAGGTGGAATGAGTAAACATGGGAGTGAAACTTAGGATGAAAATGTAGGAGATTTGTTTGAAAAACACAACATGAAGTATATATTATACAAATATTGAAGGGTAAAAATTGAAAAGTAGAAGGACAAGAGTCGTGGAAGTGAGGGAGTGTAGAAAATGGGAAGTATACAATAAAGTCAACTTATAATTGTTTGAAGACGTAGGAGATTTGTCTGGAAAACACAACATGAAGTATATATTATATAAATATTAGGGGATAAAAATTTAAAAGAGGAAGAAGAAGAGTCATGGAAGTGGGGGAGCGTAGAAAATAGGAAGTATACAATAAAGTCAACTTATAATTGTTTGCAAGATGATAGTTGTCTACTTAGTGGATTTGATTTTTCTGCTTTGTGGAGTGCTCGAGTATCTTCTGTTGCTCAACATATTGTGTTTGCGGTTAGTGAAGGGGAGAGTGCCTACTAATATTGCATGGTACTTTGTGCATATTTTGTCAATCTGAAGATGAAATTGTAACACATCTCATTGTAGGGTGTAAAAAATCAAATTATGTCTAGCAAATGTGTGATAAATGAATTGGAATTCAATCAGTACACCACACAAATTTAATGCAACATTTTCAATAGTTCCATTTATTTGAAATAAATGCAAGACACAATAAAATATGGAAATGGATGTGGGTAGCTATAATTTGAATGATTTGGAACCATAAGAAAAAATATTATATTTAAACATTAAGGTTAATGTTGAAGAATTATTATGTATGACACAACTCTATACTTGGGTATAGATGATCTATAAAATTCCTAAAATTACATTCTCTTACTTGAAATGGATACAATACCCAAAGGTTTGCTTAAAATCTATGTGATTATACAATGTCATTAATATTGGATATTTATAGGTGATGTCGGTGATATCGTATATCCATGTTGGATGTTCTTATTATTGCAAGTGAAATATATAAGAAAGAGACTCTGGTGTATATTAGATGATTGATATTTATGCTACTTTGCTTGTGAGTTTTTTCTTATTGTAAAACCATCTAGCAGAGACTTATGTTGGTGAAAGAAAAAATTGTAAACTATATGGGAGATGTTTTGATACTCTGTTTTATGGTTTATCTTTGTAAAGCTACTCTGTGCAGTAGTAGTTTAAATTAAAAGAGAGAAACTCTGTAAAATTGAAGGAAAAAGTTTAGACTATTATCTTATCTTTGTAAGTTGAGTGCTTTGATTAATTAAAATTATCTTGTAGCTTGGTGAAGAAAATTAATAGACTTTATTTTTCATCTCTACTTTTAATATTATTATTTTTTGTCAATAAACTAAGAACCTAAATTTTGTTGCACCAGGTGCTCCAAAATAGCAAAATAAAATAAAATTACATAGAGGCGTCCTTTACCATCCCACTCGAAAAAACCTACAAACTAGCATCTCAATCTACTATAAAAAAAAAAAGTACAAAAAGAAAGACATGTAGTACTTTTATTAGTGTAAAGAGACTACAATAGTGTATTATCCTAGCAGAGCCCGTTGTAGTCAAAGGAAAGATAAACATCTATGAGTCTAGATTGGTTGCTCACCATCACCATTGTCACTGTCCTCATCAAAATCAGCTCTGCAGCTTACTTTAATGAGGGTCTGTCAACTTATTGGTCTCCAAAGATCCATGTAGGAGAGAAGCTCCTCCCAGTTCTTCCTTGTTGAATCCAGTATCAGGTTGCCAAAAAACCTACAAACATAATCCACCTTTGCATTGGCTACCATTTTGTATAAGTTTCTATCTTCCCAAGATTCTGGATAATCAGGATTATACCCCAAATTTCAAATTGATTTTAGACATACAACTAGACAAAGACACCAGAAAACAAAAATAATATATGTGATATGTACTAGTTGAGCATTCCAATATTTCAGTTGTATTAATGTGAAAATGCACCATTTATAATTTAACTCTCACAAGATGAATAATTTGGTGTTTAATTTACTTCACATTACAAGGTTAACAATTATAGAATTTAAAACGAATATTGATCTTACAAAATTAAGTCTCAATAATGGATTTTGCGTACACATTAGTCTATTTATGCATCGTAGGTCTTAGAATAGGTCCCCTACCAATGATAATAACAATAATATCATCTCATTATTCCATTACTACTTTTTTTTTTTAATTTACTCAACGGGCATATATATCGAAGGACAACATAAAACATGAAAAATATATAAAAATTATTTAAAATATACCGTGATCACGTTGAATTTAATAAAAAAATTAAGTCTGAACTGATAAAGCTTAATTAGGTTATTTGCCAAAAAAAAATTAATTTTATTGACAATAAATCAAGTCAAAATTGAATGGAAAGGGGATACAATTAAGTGATGAAGTGAAGATTTGTGGAGTTTGAGAATATAATAACGTTGAAATACCTAATCCGACAAAACCAAGTTACACTAATTTTGACTTAAACTTCTATGTTCAAAATAACTCAATTTTATTATATTTGTTTGCCTTTACTTTTAGTTCACTGGACAGAGTTGGAGACATCATTAAGAGATTAAGTCCAGATTATTTCTTACAAATATGTAATGTAGAAATTAACTTAGATATGATTAGATAGTAGTTCTTAATCACTTAATATTTTTCTAAGTTTCTTGGTTCTTCCGTTGAAAACCGGAAGGTAGGTATTTAGTTTACTTTGTTAAGAATTTCCAAACCAATCGAATAGCAAATAAAGAAATTAAAAGATGAAACTAAAGAAGTACCCTAGCGTTTCCTAAATCTTCTTTACCTAGAAAATCAACCAAAAACAGAAAATCATACATACATGCACTTGCCCTAGCCAGTAACCAGGGACGCATACTAGTTAATCCTTGTGAAACTAACATGAACACGTACACACATAAACACAAGCCTAGTTGCACTTTATTTAACCGGTGTGTTCATTACAACATGCAACACATCACCATGCACATAGGTTCATCAACTACTTACTAGAACTAGCCGTTAATGGGTGGAATGCGAATATGGAAATAGTGGTGGCTGTTAAGGACTGGTCCTGAACCATTGTCATAGTTCTGATAACTCTCATTTGTGTCATCATTATTATTGGCTTTGTTACTGTTGACAGAAGCAGCAGTGTTGGTGTTTGCACTTGCAGAATCCTTCATGGGGTGCTCATTCGTGTCGCTTCGCATGCCCTTTCGACCAAAACCACTTTCACTCAGTAGATAGCGTTTTGCCTTTGCTCTTTGCTCACGCTCCTTCACTGCACCAGCATGCAGCATGATCACCATCATAATGAAGCCAAAAAGGAGTGCAAGTGATAAGGTCCTCATGCTTCACAATTTCCCAAAAACCTGTGTAAAAGGAATAAATACAGCCATCAAAATTAATTAATAATGAAATTATACAAGCTATGTTAGCTATATGTTATTTTATTTATCATCAAAGACACATAATATCATGGTATTCCCATCCATATACAATTAACACAAGTTCTTACAAAAGTTTTCATGCACAAGAAGGATGTTTAGACCATTAAAAATAAACTAAACTCGTGTTCTTGACACTTAACTATGACCAAAATCTAAACTTAATCAAATTGTTGTTATTTATTGAAGCTTAAAGTAAGGTTTAGAGAAAAAATTAACCTAGTTAACCGTGAGTTATCAGAGCTTAGTATAATTACTGATCATTGATCACGGACTAATTAACAAGACTAAACTAAATGTAGAACATGGAAAGCTAATATACATGAGATTTTGTAGACATGTATACCAGTTAGTACCTAATTATATGCTAAATGTTTGAAGGCTACGACGATTTTGCTGCAAAATGTGGGAATTTATAGCTAGAGGCGATTGTTGTGACAGTACTGTTGGAAAGAGGTGTAGATTAGTCCAAGAGGAAGCACTATAGATGGCAATGAAAATGAGTGGGGTTGCCACTAAATTCATGATTCGCTGCCATTCTACCACTTGGCAAGGCCACCAAAAATGAAATTATTGTTATGATCGCTAAGTACTGCAATTTCTAGGTTTTTATGTTCAATTATTCAATCATTAAAGGCAAAATTTCCGCTTCGTGATTAAATAATGGGAGACAAATTGCTATATTTTTATTGTTCCAGCCTCCAGGTACTGTGACTAGTTGACTGGCAATTGTTACGAACAATTAATCCGTGTGGAGATGAGGTTTAGTTATGAAATTTTGGATGGAAAAATAGTTGCTTAAAGAACATGAATTATACAAACGTACGTTTAATAATAACTGTAAACTAGTGCAATTAAATTACCACGTGAACCACGAAAACATAGGAACATGTTAACAATTCAGTCAAGATTTGCATAACATCAAGTTTGATAGTGCTGAAAGAGGAGTGTTTTAAGGAGCCAAAAGAATGATGGGATGGTGAAGTTTGTTTTTGAATGACTTTAAATAAATGGTCTGTATTATTGCTCAATGTTTTGTCCATTTAGCAATGATATTCAACACTCATCATCTTGGTTTTATCAGCAATATATATATATATATATATATATATATATATATATATATATATAGGATCACCAACCATTTTACACCACCTATTTACACTTGCTCTACAAAAGACTAGGTTTCTGCATTTAAAAACAATACCTACACAACATTAATTTACCTGTCCCTGCATTGCTACCCTGACAAAGCATATACATTCCCTTTAATATGTTTCACTTCAATAAATTATAATACAAAGGCTTTGGTTAAGTAATGATCATTTGTGTATATATGTCTGATAACAATAATGATCATATTTTCATATAATGAAATGGAAAATTTAAATGATTTTTTTTATTGGTTGTTATTTGGTTTTTGTGGCTTGATTTTTTTTTTTATGATCAGCAAATAATTAATTAAATAATATAAAGTATTTGAGAGTTACTAGAACTCATAAAAAAATCCAACCAATAGGATCTCAACCAACCTAATGCAGATACAAAAGAACTCTGAAACTCATACCATTACAAAGACCCTTCTGAAGAATAACTTTGATCCTGGTAGTGCAAATAACTTGTTCTCTCGTTTCCATTGGTTACATTCCCTGCATCCCATATGCAGCACCTATGCGCCACGATCACACTGCAGAGTCTTTATGGCTTGATAGGGATGACATAATTTAAAAACGAACAAGTGGAATTTAAGAGAAGGTTGGTAACCAATATTATATTCTGATTTTGGATATCTTCTCATAAGTTTGAAATTTTCATTCTCCAAGCCTTAATTATTTAGAAGCCATGATTAACTAGTTTTCAATTTTAACTATTTGTTTATATTAATTTATTTTAATTATTTTAACTAGTCTTGAATGTGAGTAAAAGAAACTTAAACCGCTGTTATGTAGGAATAAGCGAGTAATATTTGAAGAAATTTTTGCAAATAATAATGTACTGGAAGGAGAGACACTGACACTCATCCACACACATTGATGAACTTAAGTCATTTGTATTTATTGACACATGCATTCACTTGAATTAACATTTCATAGAATACAGACTTTGAAAATTTCAATGTTTTTAAAATTAAACAAATACTGATTCAACATTAATGAGTTAGTAATAATTGAATAATTAAAAATATATAATGTTATAATTTATGATGCTAAAATTTAAATTAAAATAGATTATTAACATTTAAAAAATATATAAAAGTTTAAATAAATTTTGCATGTCATATATAAATTGAACTTTTAATACTATTCATCAATATTTATTATTTATAAGAATACAAAATTATTAATTTTTTAGGTAGATTAATTTTATAAAACCGTTGAATGATGTAATATCATCTTAATAATATTCGCAATGATGCATGTGAATTTTTTTTTGGATAAATTGAAAACTTGTATTGTGTATCATATCATCAACATTGTCGATAAAAAAAAATACATAATCAACATTAATGCTTTGTTTGGATGGGAGAGTGGAAATGAGGGAGTGGATTTGAGATGATTTGAAGGAAAAGTGTAAAGAAAGTTAGGGTGTTTGGATTAAGATAAATAGAGTGAAAAGTGTAGGGAAAGTTTATGAAAGTTTGTGAGTGATGTGATAGGTATGATTGAAATTATATTTTTTTTAATTGATAAGAATGTAAGTTTACAAATTTATCCTTATATCTAAAAATTGTTAAAAAATTAATTTTATTTATTTATTTATAAATTATAATTATTTTTATTAAAATATTATTTAAATATTTTATAATTATAAATATTTAATAAAAACTTATTTTTATATTAAATAATATTATTATTTTTATCTTTACTTTTTTGTAATTAATATAATTATTATATAAATTTATTTCTATATTATTAAAAAAAATATTTATTTTATTATTATTTATATTTATAATTTATTATATATAACATGATTAATTATGTTATTTTATAATAATAATTTTTTATAATTTTAATTATATTTTATATTTAAATTATAATTTTATTTTAAATAAAAATAATAATAATTTAAATATAAAATAAAAAGGTTAAGAAAGTAAATTGCAATTAATTAAATAAATAAATATATATTATTTAGTAGATTGCAACTTTCTTCACATTCGGCGAAGAAAGTTTTGATGAAATTCTTTTTTTCGGTTTCCGTGTGATTTTGTCTGTATGTGCATTGATATTTGAGCATTCTTCGCAAATAGTGAATCTTTCATTTTCTTCGCTCTGAACCAAACAGAGCCTAAGTTACAGGTGATTATAGGGTAAAATAAAGTTGATCGGCGAAATATTATATAATATTATTTTTTAAATTATACAAAAAAAAATGTAATACTTAACTTATTTAATATAAATAATCGACTCGACTAACGAAATTAAACATCTTCAAAAAAAGTACTCATTTAAGTAAATTATTAAATAAATTTGACAATGATTTAATATATTTTTAAAACTAAAAATTAAGTAAAGTTACAAATTAAAAATTAAGGATCAAAATTGAGTGAAAAGAAATTTAAAGAACAAAACTATTTATAATAAAAAAATTAAATAACTAATGTACTCTTTACAGCCGAGAGGTGGACCGATAAAAAAACGAAAGGTTATCGAAAAATGAAAATTAAATAAATAAATAAATAATAAATAAATAAATAATAAATAAATAGTTATTGTGATAAAGTCTATCTAAAAGATCCAAAACATAGAACGTATGTTTAAAGAAGATCAAGTGCAAAGAGTAAAAACTTAAATGGGTTTTAAGTACAATAAGAAAGTGTTATAAATAGGTAATCAACCCAAGAGATAAGTAGAGTGAATTTATCTGATAATTAACTAGTACCAATTCTAACTTTAGCATCGAAACACCTTTTAGGTACACACATTCATCGGTGAGAGGAGATCGAGAAATCCAGTTGACTTAGCTTAGAAAAGTGAGAATCTACAAGTCATATCCAGTCTAAGTTAAAAACACAAATCGGAAGCTCGCACCAAAAAAGAAGACCAAGAAATCAATAGTCTCAGAAGAAAGAAGATTTTTTCTGGACTCTTGCAAGACTAACTAAAATTAGAGAAGAAAAGATTTAAAAGTAAAATTATGAATTTTATAAACATAGAAACTAAAATTATCATTAAAATTATGCAAAATGGTGCTCCACTTGGAGAAGGTGGAGGAGGAAGAGGAGGAAGGTGAACCCTAGTTAGCTAGTTTTCCCACAATAGAACTGTACAAATTACATTGACAAGCGATAGAGTCTCTCTCGGTAAGATATTAGTATTGATTTGTTGGCATAAAAGCATTAGATTTAGCCGCGGATTCGGGCATTATGTTTTGTTCATCCATATTCCACTCTACACATAAGCTTCACTTTCAGATGATAAACAAGTTGGAATACATATCTTCTATTACAAAATTACATTATATCATTTTTTATTTATTTTTGTTTTGGTTTAAAGCTTTTATAGGGAGTATTTAAAGTGATTAAAGAATTGAACTTTTCTCTTGAACTAACACAAAATAATTTTTAGATCATATTTTATCTTTAGCCTTATTTTTTATATACTGTCCATATAAAAATCTCTGTTTGACTCCTTAATAACAGACTAAATGTTTGTTTTAAAAGTTTTCTGGAAATTTTTATTGAATCTGCTCTTATTACATGTCATAGAGAGAAAAAAAATCATATATTTTTATTTTTTTATGAAATCTTAGGATAATTATTATTTTTTTCGTTTAGAAGTTTTCTGATCACCTAAATCTCGTAACCTAATGTTATGGGTAATATATAATTATTCAAGACACATCCTTAAGTTTTTATCCGAGATAGTTTTTAAGTTATGGAGCTTTCTAAAATTCTGGATGGACCCGAAATTGTACAGTTTTAATAATAAATTAGAGATTTTTTTTATATTGAAAGCAATATATATTGTAAAGATGATTTTACAAATATTTTACGATCTTGTGTTAATTTTGGTAAAATAAAAAAATAATATGTAAAATTCATAATTTACAGGTTAATTATTAGATAATTTTGAAATAAGGTCAACTTTTAAAAGAAGTTGAATAAGCTTTGAAACCTTTTTCAAAAGAGGTAGATAAATACTTTTGGAAATGGATGGTCTAATGAGATATTTGTTTATATATTTTAACAATAACACCTTTTTAATATTATTGGTCATGATTCTTTCAAAAAGATGATCTCTATACTAAGCCATACAATTAGCTTGTTAAAGCAAAATAAAGCATGTAAAAAATAATTCTTAATAAAATATAAAAAAGGAAAAAATACAATAGTTTGTTATGTGATAACAGTAACACAATTTCGAATTCTCCACCTTTATAAAGTTAAAAAAAATAAAAAATTCAGATAACAGTTAAACTCCCGCCAATGAAAGAGCATCAAACACCACACAAAGTTTTCGCGCGCTCCGCAGAGAATCACCATGGCAGAACTAAGGATTTTTCGTCAAAGAAGTCTAACAAGGCACACGATTCATGAACCCTAACTTCTCACTTCTTTCGTCTTTATTTTCTGTTTCCATTTTTTTATTCAATTTCTCGCCGTTTCTTTCCTTCTCTGTCGCCAGATCACCGATAAAAGCTTGAATGCGGCATTTGCATCGGTTTCTGAAGATTCCGTCGATTTATCACTGTTCTCCGAGATCTCAGATGCAAATCGCAACGAAGATCTCACGGTAAGTTCTGATCTCACTGTTTTGTTTCTTCCAATGCTTATTGTGATGTTTCTTTGTCGCATTCAGGCCATACGAGTCGTGTGAGGAAAGATAATATAACGCTACCTAAAGTGAAGCTTCGAAATTGTGTTCATCGTTTGCGTTGATTACTTACACACACACACACACACACACACACACACACACACACACACACACACATATATATATATATATATATATATATATATATATATTATAATATCCAAATTTTCAATGCAAATCTGATTGTAATTGCAAAAATCTACTGGAATATTGGATCTATTAAGCATTTTTGTATGGATGGTGGAGGCTTCATCTCATTTAAATGTTTTTAATATGTTTCAGACCTTCTTCTTGGAAGAGCCTTCCTCGATGACTTTGCTTCCATCTGATTTAACTCCTAAAAAGCTGACTGACTCGACGGGAGTGATTAGCGCCACTAATTGTATTGGTGTAGATGAAATAAATACTTCTAAGTTTAATTCTGTGGAGGCTGAGATTACTGTGAATTTTCTCAGAAATGTTAAAAATGAGATCCTAAATTCGGTTAATGCTGCTCCCCAACGTAGAATAGAGCTTATGGATAGAATAATTGAATATATAGTAAGCGATCTCCAAACCTATACCCAGCCAGAGGAGAGAGATCAATTTGCTCATTTAATTTCTATGAAAAACCGCATGTTGTTTCTGTGTATCTTCATTTGGGTAATTGCAGTATCAGTTGTGCTTTTCTTCACCTCGGATACTCGTAGCCCTTACAGAGGATCGACGCCAACATGAATCATTATAGCAAAAGGTTGATATGCTTTTAGATTACGGGGTAAAAAAGTGTTATGATTTTTAGTTATGTAGTTTGTAAGTGTATCTTTTTAACTGAAAATTCTAGTGAAATTGATATAGCTCGTTCTTAGTCGTACACTTGACTTAAGGTACTTGGAAGTTTAGAATTGCTCTGAACTTGCATTGACTGCCATTGAAGTTGTTATACATGTATGTGCGAATACTAGTATTTGTATGATGTGGTTGATTAATGCTGTTAGCTAAAGATAAGTATGAAACTATCTGGTTTACGTTTACTTCAACCGATCTTATAAGGCAACCTTAATTTTACGTGTGGTGTGTGTTAATGCATTATAAAAGTTTTGTTCGTTGAGTAAAACTCCCTGTATTGTCAGCGTTTATGAGCAAATCTAGAGGAAAAAAATTTCAATATTCACAAAGAACAAAGTCATAGGCAGTTTTGTTTCTGTAGGCAACCAATTCAGCTGCAAATGGTATGACCTATAAATGCTTTTCTTGGTATAGACTCAATGGATTTCACATGCTGGTCAGTTGAGGTTGTTTTTACCGACCTTAGCCAAGGGAGTGTGCCAAATCCAGTTTTCAAAAATATGAACATAACCGATTTAAATATGCAAACCTCTTTAAAGAACCGGTTCTGAATCAAATTGTTTCGACGAACCAGTTCAGAAATTGAACTGATTTTAAACCGGTTTTAATAATTGAACTTGTTTCATAAAACCAGGTTACCAAACCCTATATTTTGTATTTCATATTGCAGCTTATTACACATTGTACTTATGGAACTATGAACTTTAAGCCCAAATTTTTTGAAGCTAACGCAAGGTGGACAAATAACTGTTTATGTGAATAAAAATTGCACCAACAGAACCTTACTCAACCAGTGAAAAGATCTGAAAATTATTTGTATTTAGGTTGGCATGTGCTTTAGTTTGAAGTTGTAGCTGAAAAGTAGTCTAGGTACAGTTGCTCGTACACTGTTTAGGTTCAAGTTTTATTGACCATCACCTTAGAGTTAGATAATGACTATAATAATCAGCCGATGCCACATAATGTTGATCGATTTACATTCAAATACCTGTCCATAATTGAAGGAATAAATGAAAAACTCTATTGTACCATATGAAAGAGGAAGAACCTTACCTATACAACCAATAGATGACTACGTTCTTAACTTTTGACATTTTCTTTTCTTTTCTTTTTTCTGGAGTTGGTATTCGTTTGTATTTTGTATATAGTGATCTTGATAATATGTATTCAAACATTGCTGCTTTCTTTGACGAAGCTATTACTATTCTTGCTTATAGTTCACGTCGCCATTCTCTCTTTCTCTGCTTTTGCGGGGCCTATCTTAAATTCTTCAATTGATGAAAGTGTGGAATCAGTTGATCAACACCTCACTAGGACATTTCCTATCCCCTGGCCCAGTAAATATAAGTCTTATTCAGACACATGAGCAACATCTGGAAAACACTGCATAACATTTTTAATGTTCCAAGATAATTTAAACCGTTGAGTTCAGTGATAGGACCCACAGCTTGAGAAGCTAGCATAAATTTAACAGAACATTTTACCAAAAGATAAAAAAACAGGAGTAATTTATGAACTTATCTAGTAATTTGCGTTAGTGGGTGCCACTCTCTGCCAGAATACTCGTCAATATCTAGTCCTGCGAAAACCGATTCCTAATTGTATTAATAAATCCTTACACGAGTAGTTGATCTACCACGTGGTGCATTGATACATCTGAGTTAGAAAACATAATTTCCAGCATTGTTCATCCTGCATCATGTTCGGTCTACTCTGTTTGAAACTTGGGGCATCCATGTGTACGGTGTACCCTTTCTCCTTTCAATTTGACCATCCATTCTGGATTTTTTTATCAATGGTTATACTTTTTTTGTTGGGAAAGGCCAGCTGGCATATCAATGTCTATCCATTTCCTTTCAAGTTGTTAATCTAGTTTTGACGTTTTGTACTATCATGAAGATCTTAAATACAAAAGTAAAAAACATGCCTCAACTATAACTAGTTCCATTGACGTCTCCTTGGATATATAATTTCAACATCTAGTAAATGGTACCGAGTAATGGTATCAACCTTCATGATCCATAAGAAAGTTTTTCAGCCATAGCGGAAGCTACTCGTAATGCATAGGCGAACAAGGGTTTGGAAGAACACACGTGTGGCTTATAGGCTTGACCTCCTAGCTTAAGGTTCACAATGTATTCCATGTCTCTCAACTTATAAAACATATGGGCAACTTGGTTACTACTACTGATCTCCCCTATCAGTAAGAAGAAGTTTGTTGCTGAAAATGAGTCTGAAGCTATTCTGGATCGTATGACAGTCAGAAGAAGAGGAATACCAATTACTAAAGTGTTGGTGAAATAGAAACACCTTCTTCCAAAGGATGCAACTTGGCAATACTACTATGACTTGAAGAAGAAATTTCTAACTTTCCATCATTGAGGACAATGATTCTTTGAAGGAAAGGGCTATATTAGGAAATATGCGAAGCCATTAATCAGTTAGGTTGATTTAGTAGGTTTCCACGTGTCAGTAATTTAGAGGATAAATTTGCTATATGTTATAGTTGTGTCAGTTTTACTATATATGGCAATAAAGTTTTCTGAACCTTTCCTTAGGTGGTTCATATTCTCCCTCAAGTTCTTCGAGTCTTTTGTATTCTTAGAACTAGAAAATTTCATAATACAAATTTCTAAAAAACAATTCATCACTGTGATTGTTCTAGACCTCTAGTGGAGCAACAACACTCTGTGTTTTCTTATTAGAAAATAGGATTATTCCTTCACAAGGAGAAGACAAATGAATAAATTCAAACAACAGTGTTGATTGTTGACCTGGAGTTGTTTTGAAGTATGGAGAAAAAAGAAGCTAGGAGCGAAGCCAGTCATAATTAAGAAGCTAAAAAATTTATTCTGGTTTTGCTACTACTTATTTTTTCTATATCTTTCCAATTCACGAGGTTGCTAAAAACAGGGGAGAAAGTGGCTGAGAACGCTGATAAATAGTAATATTGATAAGATATATAATTATTATTCTTGTTAAAGGAAGTCTAATTAGATCTATTTCTTATTGATAAGATTCATAAAAAACCATTGTTTGAAAAACAACTTCAATTCACTTGTGTTGTTCTTTGAAATCTGATTGATGGAGTTAGCCTATGACCAGCCATCAGTTGTTAAAAAAAGTGAAGTTTTGGTGTACTCCATGAATGCACTTTTCAAGCCAATGCATGAGAGTAAGATATTAGAACTAACTTTGCTTAAAGTAAAATTTGCACTAAAATAGTGTGTTTTATATATTCTTTAATTGTTTCTTTGCCAAAACTTAGGGAGATGACTGGCTGTTATTTACCACTGGCTCGTGCTAGGTAATCATGTAGGAAAAGTAAATCTGATTCCTTAGCACTACATGGAATCTAGTGGACATTCTTGTTTCTCTGTTCACATGCATGCCACCACCCTTAGTGATCGAGTGACCTTGAGATGGTACATGAATTCGATCGAGTTCAAATAGTGGATAAACAGTTTTATATGGAAGTTAAAGTCTTGTGTCGCTTTCGTACCTGTATGTTTGTTTATTCCTAATTCGGGTAATAAAACTTGTGGAATACCTATGATTATATGCTTGCTTAATCTGAAAAGGTTCTAATGCATTCACAATAATCTCTAACTTGGTATGAAACATCAAAATCATCCACCATGATATCCGCAATTGTATTTATATGCGCAGCTAGCAGCCCTCACCTTTTACTTTTAACAACTGTGAATGATTCACACACACTACTTCTTATATTAAATTTCTAATCTAACCTTTTTATTATACTACGTCACTCATTAGATGAAAAGAAAATTGCATTTGATATTTCCATTCCTCACTTGGTAGGTATTGATATGATCAGATGAGTAACTTTCTAGTTTCTATTGTATGTCTTTTGAATCGAAAACTTCGTCCAATGTAGGAACAAGGCACAGGCCCCTGAATTTGCACCAAGCATAGCACAATGTGCGAATGGGAACTTGGATGAAAGCAAGCTCTGAAACAAAAGTTAAAAATCAACACGAGACACCATATTTTCTTTCTGATGGGCTAACAGTGAAATAATTGAGTACTGCATATTGATAGAATATTTGTGGTAGAGAGTGCATAAAGGGGGTCCATTTCAGTTAATGTGGAGCATAACTATCCACAGTCTGAAAGGAGTAAAACTCCAAAGCCACAACCAAAACTCTTAGCATTGCCAAGGTTAGAAAAGTGCCACAAGAAAGCACATGCATCTATCTATCACTTGTTCATTTTGGTGTTAGCATATCATCAAACCCAATAATTAATCATTGCACGAAAATGAAAAGAAATAATTTTTGGGGCCTATGTAATAGTGCATGCCCCATTCCTGAGTGATGGAATTGCTCAATTCTTGTAATAAAGTAACCACAACTCGAATGTTGTCAGAATTTGTCAAAGTTCATATGGGTGAGAGCTTTCGTTTTGATTGCCACTATGGTGCTTGCTTTTCATTTTGGGGGCAAAGTTTGAAGCCAGATATAAGCACACATGATAGGATTAAATGAGTGTACAACTTCAAACTTCGATTCATTCAACCAACATAAAAGCGTTTGTAAAATTCAAATGCTGCAAAAACAGTTTCACACTCAGAGCTAGATGGTGGTATACAAAATTACTTGTGCTTAATTCATATAATCAATTTGAAAAACTTAAAAGCAACACTTTTAAAAAGACATTGTTGATTGACTAACCAAAACGTTATTAGAATTATGTTTTTTTTTCGATACAGAGTTATTTCTTTCGGAAACAAACTAACCTATGGTTATGGAGGACTTAAAGTTGATCACTCCAACCTCATGGTCACTATGTTTTGAGAGTGGAAGACTATGTACTCAGTGTTATACTTTATCCTTAGTGTTGTGTGGATACGAAGCAAAGGGTGATGAGGTAAACAATATGAAATATCCATTAGGGAAAAAGACAATGTGTGTATAGTACTAAATTGTGATTCGTGAAGTTAGGTTAATTCGTATAGGCAATAATTATAATAATTATAAGACGTTGTTTATGGGTTAGAACTGACCTTATAAATTAAGAATGAGCTTAAAAACAATTACTAGAAGGTAAGGAGTACGAATAATATCTCTTGACGTGTAGAGTGTTTTTTTGTAAAGGAAATTCTTCATTAAATGGTCTATAAGTAAAAGGAGAACAAAATTAAACAAATAAAACGTATAAGTCTTGTGGTTTAAAAAAGATTTTATTTTTAATTTTTAGGATTTAAACATTCCTTAAATACTTTAATAAATTTATTTATTTTTTATCGATAAAAAATATATAGGTAGTTTCATAAGATAGTGAAGTTATTTTAAAATCTTATTTATAGTATATTTCTAAAAGGATGAGAAAGATGTCATGAAACAATATTTGAAACAATAAATAATACTTTTCAATTCATTATTGAGACATTATAAATTTTACACAAGACATAATTGATTTTTGGTTTAAAATGATACTTTCCACTGAAATTAAACAACAAATATTATAATTGTAATATTTTTTTTTGTATAAAAAATATATGCCTGTGTAAAAGAATGTAGAATATGTTCGAACATTTTCTTTTATAATATTTTTTTCAGAGAGAAAAATAAGAAAAAAAAATGAGATTTTTAATTAGTTGAAACAAGTGTGTGTGTGTACAAGTTGAAAAAGAAAATTGGAGAAATTTTATGAATTTTCTTTTACAAATTAATTCGTGTATAAGCTTTGTGAAGATTTTTTATTTTATTTTTAAAAAAAGGCTTAAAAAACAATTTGTAAAATAAAAATATAATCACTTATATATCATATTTTCACAGCATCTCCATGGAGCTAGGAAAAAAAAGTGTTGGAAGAAGTGTGTAAGTCTAACTGAAGTAAAATTAATTAAAAAATATTATTGTTTCATAAGAAAGAAGTGACAATGGTTGAAAGGCTGCTATGATGGAAACATAGGTTGGTGGATGATTCACTATTTCCGAGGCGACGCTAACGACATTTTCTGAAAGCAGAAAAACGCATTGCTTTCATTCAACGGAAGTTGCCAACATAAATAAATGAAAAAAAGCTGTAAGATTTGAAGAGAGACAACAACCACCGAATTCATGAACACACCAAAAAAATCTCAGAATGTCTTTGGTTAAGCTGTTCAAGTAACATGCCTTTGTGTTTCGATTACATTGCATTCAATTCATCCTTTATATTACTTTATTATCAAAAACCTCAAAATCTACATTATTTCTCACAAACAATCAGTATACACTAATCCCATTCAACTTTTCAAAATATTTATCATTTTATCTAATAGAAAATTCTAAATTAGATTAGATTGAGTTTTGACCGAATTAGATAATTGGATCACAAATTTATAACTTTTTATTTTTTGAGAATATTTTAAAATAAATTGTATTATTTAATATTTAAATCATTTATATTTTTTTAAAAAAATACATTTAATTAATAAAATATTAAAATAAGTAAATAATAGTCATAATATATAATATATTATTATTATTATTTTTGTTAGGTTAAATTTACATTAAGTTAAAGCAATTCAGACAGAACTGAATTTGGTTGACTTGAGCTTAATCTAACTTATTTGAATTAGATTCTCATATTATCCAACCTAATAATAAAATATCTTTACTTTGACACATATTTTAAAAATTTTCTTATAATTAATTAATTGGTAAAAAATATTTTTCCGATTTATGGACAGCTATTTTCTACTAAAAACATTAAATAACAATGTTTAGTGATGTTTTCTCCTCCAATTATATCTCTCCTATTTAAAATAAAAGTTGAATATAAAATCTTATTTAAAAGAACTGAATTTCATACTACTTAGACCTACATTTTATCTCTAATATGTGTTCCTTTCACAGTAATATTATAAACCATATCTTACCACATTTTTCCTTTTTTATCATCTGCTATGTACAAAAATTATATAAATTTATTTATGAACCCTTGTACTAGTAGTGTGTCTTTCTCTGGAACCTAATCAAGTTCTCAAAATTAGATGAGTGAGTGGAAATTCATAATAGCTTTGTGAAGACATATATCCTTTGGATGTGATTTGGAGGATTCCGTTGGGTCCATGAGTGTTGCCATACCTTTTAGGGAAGTTACAACAACACAAAATGTTAGGTTCACCAAAACAAAAGTTCTTCAAATATATACCAAGTTTCTTGCACATAAAAAACTCAGAAATACAATTATTTTGCTCGTATAATAAATAATGTTTTATGTTGGTTTGAAATGTTGATATTAATTCAATCCCTTGTATAACACATACAATGTTATTTTAAAAGTCTTAAAGATCCCTTAAATGGGTAATTCTTCCATATTTTTACAAAAGTAAATGCTATTAGCTTTTTTAAAGTGTTATTGATATGGTAACTAAATTTATTGATAAATTCATAATGAAAGACAAGGTATAAAATATCTACAACCCTCATATGTAGAAGAAATTATGCAATGTGGTTGAAGAAGGAGCTTAAGCCATGCGCCAAACTTAGAAACATGTTATGTTTTAGGGTGAAATCGTTTCAACAGTTTTGACATTTTTGTCTTGAAATTACATGCTTTTTTGGAAAGTACATGTGATTATGGTATTTATATTCTTTAACATATAAATATAATATAACCACACAGAAACCAATATGGGGATAAAATCTTTTTGCTCTATAAATAGGATTGGGTGCCCTTATAATATATTTTTATTTTTTGGTAAAAAAAGATATAGTATTTTTTACATTATTATCTTCTTCTAAATTAGCCTTTAATCTAATACAAACTTCTTCGTCATCTCAACTTAATATCATTTTTTTTTTGTTTATCTCATTATTTCACTATTTAGACTTAATTTATTCCAAAACTCCATCAGGGCCAACTTGTAGAGAATCGTATACCTAATTTATAAAGTTACAAATACTTATAAAAGAATAAGTTATTTCAATCTATTCTTATTAGAAGCATGTGTTTCAAAACAATTTATCTTCAATATTTATATATGCTAAAAATATTTATTTCAATTTATTTACTTTTAAAAAGAATATTTAAAAAGAAATACATTTATAAAAAATCTTAAAAATTACTCACCTATATATGTGAATATAATACAATTTTTCATCAATGAACGGGTGATAAGAAATTTATAATGTGCTATTTTTATCATGTAAAATTTATTTCATAGTAGGAAGTGTAACTCATTTAGAAAGCTTTTTTAATACACAACATTATACTGTTTTTCACTTTTCTTCTTTTATCTTCACATTTTTTTTAAGAAAATAGAAACTGTGGGTTACATTACACGTATTTTTTTTATTTCGTTTCTATTTTTCTTGTTTACCAAATCACCTTTTTTTCCTCTTTTTTTTTTTCTTTCTCCTCTTCATTCTTGCACTGCTACTAAACTCGTATATAAATATTCTATTTAAACTTTAAAAATTTGAAATATATTAATTAATTTTAACGTAAAAAAATATTTATCTTTTATGAATGTTTATAAAGAAAAATACTGAAATAGTACCAGGATGAAAAACGAGAAGAAGAAAAAAGTGGCATTTTTTCAGTTATAAAAACATCAACATGTGGCTTAAGGAATATTTAGCAAATGAAATTGGTTGGGGTAAGCAAAAGAAATCCACTGAAGATATTTGAAATGCTCTCTAGTTTGGAGATGGGAAGAAGGAAGAAAAGAAAAGTAGAGACAATCCAACGTGAAAAAGCATAAGTCGCAATAATCCATCATTAATGGATTGTAATACTTTATTACAAACAAAAGAATGAAACTAGTATCACTTTTTCATGCCTCAAATCACAATTTAATCTTAATTATCGTTAAGAGATTATATTATTTTGACGCAAAGCAAAATGCTAACTCACACAAAATTTAAACTTAATTTTCGTAATAATAATATATCGATGACGAAAAATAAATAATTTAATTATTGGGAGTATTAAATAGACAGTTTTGATTGTCATTAGCATTAAACAAGGACGTAACAAACCAATCATTCACGCGTGACATAATAGGATTATGCATCATTTAACAAAACAAATGGTTTTAGAGAAAAGGAAAGAAAAGAAAAGAAGGAGGATTAAGAAGTAATTAGGTTAAGAAGGGAAGAAAATGGGTTTATATAAGAGTCCTCTTCCACCCTTTCTCTCTCCCTTGAAGAGAAGCTGGGATTGAAGAGACACCTCACCCACCCAAACACCATCTCATCTCATCGATTCATTAATTCATTCATTCCCATTTTCCTTTCCATAGTGTGTGTGTGTGTTGGATTGCAGTGGTTTTATTAGATTAGATCTACCCACACCCATAAATCTAACTATCTATCTATATATAGCCCTTCAAACCTCAAACCCCACTCCTCTCACTTCTAGAATCTACGCATAATTTCATCACTCTTTCATCGGAATCTCATCTGAATCCAACAACTTCCCGGAAATAGAAACCCTTTTCTAATATCGTTGGAGATGTTCTCCTCTCTCATGGCCAACCCAACCGATCGCTCACGTGACTCCCACCGCGTAAAGAAGAAGAAGAAATCCCCCGCCAAGCCACATCCCCACCAAGACCACTCCCACGCCAGATGGAAAACCCACGCGCAGCAGAACCTATATTCCTCCAAGCTCCACCAGGCCCTCGCGCGTGTCAACATCTCCGCCGACGCGCCCCGCCGTGGCAAGGCAGTCCACGAGGCCGCCGACAGAGTCCTCGCCGCCGCCGCCCGCGGCAGGACGCGCTGGAGCCGCGCCATCCTCACCAACCGCCTCAAGCTCAAGTTCAGGAAGACACCGCACAAGCGACACAAGGTGGTTGGCCCGCCCCGCCCCAAGAAGCCCCGCTTCAGCGTCCTCCGCCTCAAGGGAAAAACCCTTCCCGCGGTTCAGCGCAAAGTTAGAGTCCTCGGCCGGTTGGTTCCCGGTTGCAGGAAAGAACCGCTTCCGATCATTCTCGAAGAAGCCATCGATTACATACCTGCGCTCGAGATGCAGGTTCGCGCCATGGCGGATCTCGCTCAGTTACTCCTCGGCTCCTCCTCTTCCTCCTCCTCCTCCTCCTCCGCGCCGCCGAGTTGATCCACCTTCCGGCGACTGTGCCGCGTGTCATATATTTTTCTCTCTTGATTTTTGTTATTATTTGCCTCGTTTTCACCCTCACTCGTCTCGGCTTATGTTAATTGTCCAGTACATACATATTATATCTTCTTCTATTTTCATTTTTTTTTTTCAATTTTTCCTTTCCACCAATTCAATCTCATACATAATTAGCATGCGACGTTCATAAGGATATCGCCTACCAGACAAGCATGATTTAGGGGTCGCGTAAATATTGATTGTGGGTCTGTTTTGATTCCTAAAAACACTTAAACGTATGTTATATGTTATCATTCAATTTTTTGTCCAAATCAAGTGGTAGATTGATTAAAGAAAAGGATGCTGTTACGATGATGACGATGATTATGATGATGAAGTAGGTGGCAAGTTAGAGTTAAGCAGCCTACAATCGGAACTATATATCCTACCCTTGAGGGTAAAAACCAATTAATGAAAATGATGTTGTTAATGTAAGGAATTCATGGTGTGCAGTGTTAGTAGCAAGATTTTTAAATTGCCTCTGCCGTCATACTCGTGTTTTCTTTGCAATATTTATCTGTGAGAAATTTATGGATAAGTATAAATATCTGTTGAGGACTTAAAAAAAGTACTTTTTCTTTTAAAATAATGTGTATTAGAATTTGAAAATATAGGCATAGAGGTTTTGGTAGGTTGTGTGATTGGCACCTGCAGTGGTATTGAAAGAGGAACTAAAATGGGTTGCGACAGCTTTTTCTTAATTGGTGTGGTTTTGTGATACTGAATTTGTGGGAAGAGTTTTATCTCAGTAAGCAATGGAATGGCATGGAGCATGATAAGGTTACCCGTTAGTTACCCCGTAGGAGTAGTGTTTTGGAAAGGAAGTTTGTGTCATTCAAATTGCATAGCTAACTGCACTTCTCTAAAGTTTTGCCGAAAGTGCCAAAAACATGCTTATTCCACACATTACTATGGTCCCATGTGGCTTGTCGCCCCCACCTCGTACGACCCTCCTGACATTTTGACATCACCCTCTCTCTCTCTCTCACTCTCTTTCTTCTTCTCCTGCACCTCCCCACTCATATTAACCTCCTCCTCCAACCTCTACCACCCAAACCCTTCATCACAAAACACACCCCAAATAAATAATAAACAAAACAAAACAAAACATAAACTCATGAATTTAGGCGAATCTGAGAAGCTGAGGTTAATGCTTCACATGCCACTCCACATGGGGCAAATGCCCTGGCCCACTAATGAGTTGACACCTGTCCACTCTGTTTTCACTCTCAGACAAAAAACTGCCCCTCTCACTTTCGGTGGCAGTGAGAGCACACGAGTGCCTGAGTTTCATCGCTATCAGTAGTAGTGCCTCATCCTCCTCCCAGACCCCCATTTCAGGATCATCATTCATGAAGAAAAATGGCTTAGAAAAAGGAGAGGATGGGTTAATTTACCACCAAGGGCAATTAATTCTTCAACAATAGGACCACCCAGAACCAAAAGCTTTAACATTTGCTAGTACCTGCTTTTAAAGTTTATCACGTGATGGTTGCACTTATTTATTTCATTTTTTTCAGTAATCAGTGACCAGAATTCAATACCTCCCATGTGCCTATTGAATTTTGCTTTTTACATCATGCCAGGGTCTCCCAATTGGGGATTCTGACAATGCCCAAAAAACATGCAAAAGGAGGACCAAATGTGGTTTTTTTTCATTAAACAAACACTAAAGAAACCGAAATAGGAATATAAAATAGAGGCCCTTGGTTTGGTTGTAGTGTATCTGTCCACATCCTGCACCATCCTATTATAAAAAACCCTCACTATTTTCAAACAAGTGACAATGGTCATTGGTCAATATGGCGTTTGCTTAATGAAAAAAAAAAAAACACTCGTAACACAAATGTTAGCATCACAGCTTAAACAGATTCAAGAAAGGGAAAAGTGAATAAGAAACTAACAAATTTATTCCCTTTGTGTTCTTGTCCTCTACTTTGCTCATGCGTTTCTCCTAAAAATGTTTCTTCTGACAAAGATATTCTCGATTAATTTACCCAAGAATGAACCAATACTTTATTCCACGCAATTCTCTTCATACGAATTCTACGGGGTGTCACTTTTGAACTTTGATCATATGGTTTCGTATGATTACGCTGTAAAGGAAAAGGACAAGGGATGTTGGCTTCTTATTATAATATAATTGAAAAGCAACCCGATTCCAATTTGTCTGATGCCACAGAAAATATTTGTTAGAGGTAAGAAGCCTCATTAAGCAATATTTGGCTTCAAGTTTCCACAACCTGTATTTAACAGATAAGCTATACAGTTAATAGATAAGCTATGCGGTTAGTAAGCACCACATAATAATATTGGAAATTTTGCTTCATACACTTTTACACGTGATGAATAATTGATTTGGTGAAAGAGATGGCCAGATGGGGAAGGAGGAAAGACATAGACATGATGATTGGTGTCACATGAGTTGTGTAAGAGAAAATTATGTGAAAGTGGTTATTATATCCCATAAGTTATTAGCAGAATTAATACCAGATTTTCAAAATTACCTTATAATTTAGTTTCATCTCTTTCTTTGAAAAACTTTATGTGAAATTTGGGTTTTAATTAGCCTTTATTTTCACAATTCATCCATCTTCTTATATTTCATCTCTATAAAAAAACAAAACTTCTTATATTCTTTTGTTAGATTTCATGTATAGTTAAACTTAAATTTTAGTTTTATTTATAGGTCATCATAACATAAATAGTGACAATTTTTCAAAATATCAATCATCAAACTATTCATTACACATCAATATCAAACAAACAAGAGAAATTGAATAATTTATAAACAGACGATTTATAGTTTCTAATTGTTGTTCACATAGGACACAAAGTGTATTAGGGAGACATGTAATGCTTCTACTTAAATTATCCATAGTTGGCATTCTGTTTCTAAACACTCTCCATAGTAAGCATTGTGCAAATGACATTTCATTCAAGTTCCATAACTTTTCAAATACAAAGTTATCTTTCCCTATTATTTCATTATGCATAATATTATATGTGTGTATCTGTGTCCTACATTTTAGAGATTATACTTATTTCCATATACATGTCTATGTCGTATCAATATCTCTATTACATTGGTTTCGAAACCTGTTCATCCTTAACACCAAACCTGAGTCAATAATAACTACTCAAGATCAAATTCTCTTCTCTAATGAATAGACCAAATCATTTATTTTTACTTCCTTATCCATATCTACGTCATATAAGCTTAAGTATTTTCCTTTCAACATCACTCCCCACCCATTTAACATGTCAAAACCTAATCCTTTTTCCATTCCCTATTTCTCAACATATATTATCTTCCAAATACCTATTCCATTAATGCTTCAAGTCTATTTTCTTAAGGTCCCTCCACCAAAGAGACTTTACATTATCTATACTATTACTCCTCAAGTCTCTCCAATCCCATATTTAAACACTAGTATTTCCTTCCCTGGTCCATCATTTTCCTCTTCAAATCTCCAAATCCACTGCCCTTGTGTTTTTTAAGTGTTACAAATAAGTGAAACTTTATAAAGAATGGATGGCAAGACAGGTGAGAATCCAAAATTCATACACATCTTTTTCTCTCTTTCTATTATAACGCAAATTTCAGAAACATTTCATAAATTAAATATATGTTTTTTTAGCTTAATTTGTTTTTGTATGAATGAGTAGTGAGACTAAATGTCTTTCACGGTAATGATCAAGAGAAGAAGAACTAGATTATGTGTGGTTTGCCTATTCATCATGCCCTAATCATGGAGTGATTAAGGTAACAACTTCCTTTTAGTTTTATGTTATGGCAAAAATAGCTAAACAAATTATATTACATTCTTCATCTACAAAGCATAATATTTAACTTATTTTTGGTTGATAAAAAAAATTGAACTTATTTCTTAGGAATAGTACATTTGAGAACTCAACGGAAAGATTTGATGACCCAACCAAGTGAAAGATTCTATTAAACAAGGTTCCTTTAGTAAAAAGATTTTTAATTTTGTTTTACCCAACTAAGATGTTATGGTTTAGTCTTCCTTTTATCTGTTGAAATATTTGTATTTACTTGATTAATTATGTTATCTGTCTTTCACACTATTTTTTTTATGTATTAGTATAAATGTACATGTAAACATAATTGTCAATTTAAAAAAAAAAAGAGTAAGCTATGGATAGATTTTTTATTTGCTGGTGAACATTATTGATAGACAATTTCGTCAGTAATTTACACGTCATGAATAAGTTATTGATAAAAAATTTCTCTGTGATGGACAAAAATCACTTACCTTTGCCAAATTTCTTAACATATTTTTTTATTTTGTCTGCAATTTTTGTTTATCAACAAATTTTATGCATTATCAAGAGAAATTAATCGTTGTAATAGCAATTTTTTTGTAAAATACCACAGGTTAAGATGACAAACAGTAGATAAAAATTATTCTTCTACACGTTTCTATACACTTCTTTTATTTCATCATTTTTACTATAACTACAAATTTAATTATTGTTTTTATTATTATTATTATCAATTATTACTATTACAATTGTTATATTATTGTTATTGTAATGGTTTACATATATAATAATGATAATTATCATGCTCATAAAAAATAAAAATAATTGATAATTATCATTATCATTATCACCAACAAATATTTACTACCTTTTTTTATCATTATATATAGTTTATGATTATCATCACTATCACTTTTATTTATATTAATATTATTATTATAATTATTAACACATAATTATCTCTTTCAAATACCTTACCACAAAGAGTATATTTATCTTTATTATTAATCTTCTACTAGACCATTTTGTGTACATAAAAAATACGACAAGATAATGGTAGTATTTTGTTCCCCTACTCTTGTATAATTTCATTATACTATCTATTCTTATTACAATCTAACCATCAAACAAAGTCCAAAAAGAATAATACCACTTGACCTTTAAAGGAGGCAATTGATTAAACATTACTATAAACAGGGGATGCCTTGATATTTGAGTATCTCTCTCTTTATATTTTTCATTAATTAAATGAAAAGTGATAAATAGTGTTGAAACTTGCAAATTGTGATTTATGACAGCCACATAGTATTAACTATTCCACAATTAGAAGTTGATTTTGAAATTGTGAAGAAGAGTAATTAAAGAGGCGAGGCAAAGTAGCAGCACTAACCCTTGGGAACACAATGATAGTTAATTAGGAATATAGCATCAAATAATTAGTGCTTAATTTGTGGCATACAACGGGGCCTCAAACTAATTGTCGTTACTTAAAAATAAGTAGCTATCAGATTGTGCTTTATTTTCTTGCTGATAAAAAAAAAATCAGATTGTGCTTTATGACTACACTAATTATATATTAAAGGTAAGTTTAGAGTAGCTTTAAGAACATGGATTAAAGAATTGATTGCGTAACCATTTTGGTTTATTTTTATCATGTTTGTAAATTTTAGGTGGGTAACGTGGTGGTGATGAGGATTACAAATCTTTGTCCCCGTTAACTCAAACATTAAGCTTCTTCATTGCTTTCACATTTCTACTCTTTATCATTTCTTCTGTCACTTCAATGTCATACCAAGTTCTACCAAAATAATATATATAATCCATCAAGATATCAAAGACCACGTGAAAAGAAGAAGATTAGTAATACTAAATAGAGATGAAAATGAAATTGTTTTGACTTAAAAATGCACCAATCAAAAGAGGAAAAGACAAGGAGATTCCTATTTTCTGATTTTAAGTTTCTCTCATTCTGAAATAACTAGAGTGAAATCAGACATTCCAATTAAATTAATTAAATAATTGATGAAAATAATATCAACAAGTAAAAATAAACAAAATAAAACTTTGGTCTATAATTTACACGAACATCTGATTTTATTTTCTTTTTGGCAAATACATTATAAAATTGGTGTAATAAATAAACAATTCAATAACTATACTGTTTTTATATTCAATTCACAAGTAAAAGCCTAAATTAACTCCACGCATATTTTTTATTTATTTCATAAACACTTGTATTTTTTTTTAAATCACATCGGCAAACACAATTATAAAATTCTTGAATATCAAAATAAATTTGACCTCCTAGTGCATATTAAAGAATAAATCATACAAATCATATTTTTCTTCTAGAGCTTGTAGTAGATATTATTTCCACTGAATATTCTTTAGTGTTACCTTAACACCAATGGTTGTACGAAATCACACGATGATGATGCCACACACTTTCAGGTAATACAAGGTCCTCATCATCATCATCACAGTTTATCTATCTGTTCCCCCTGGTCTTTCTTTTGTTTCCCTCAAGCCTCTTTCAGGAAATAATTTATGTATGTGCTGAAAATGAAAAGGAAAAAAATATTATAATTAGTTTATTTTTTAAAGATTGACGTGTTATAATATTATAATATATTTTATTTTAAAAAATTATTTATTATATATTATATTACAGAAAAAAAAAAAGATTTTACGTTGTGTTAGAATGTTATATATGAGAATTAGGGCAGAAAGAGATGAAAAATGATAGTGACATGTGGGAAGAGACAGTGGAACACCGGAAACCATGTTGCTAGGCAGTTCTTCTCTTTGGCATGTGATGTGAGGAAACCAACACTGGTAGCTACTTATTCTTGTATCTTTACTTTTGCAATGTAAAATGCTTTTTTCATATGGCCTGCTCCATGTGAGTACAACAAAAGCTAAGGTAAAGAAAAGGACAAGCATTTGAAAGATCTGAATAATTTATTTAAAAGGTTTCCCTAAACCACATGGAGGGGTCATGGCTTGTCCATCAAACTAAACAAAAAAAAATAAAGTGGGAAAAGAGAAAAAGAAAAAAAGCAGCTATAGTGTCTGTGTGGAGATGGCAACCCCATATGCTTCCCACTCTCTATCTGCAGATGTCTCTCAGGACTTCCGTTTCAACCTTCACTCCCTTAATATTGCATATTTCCTTCGTCTTCTTCCTTGCCGACAAATTTTCCACATTTTCGAACAAATACCTTTTTTTTCCTACAATTATGTGACCAATCACCATTCAACACCCCATTTTTTATAATTATTAAAATGCATCAATCTTTAACTCTTTCTGTCATAAAAATTTTCTTATCAGAAAAAAATAATATATATATATATAATCAACCCACAACAAGAAATTGCTTAATTAGCTGGAAAAAAAAAAAGGTCTTAGATCGACACTAAATAGTGTCAAATAAGCCTTTGTTATTCACAAAATTCAAATAAAATGTGAGAAAGTGTGGGTTATACCCACGCAAACTTTAAAAAAAATAATAAAAAAAGTTGTGTGGGTGAAACGGCCACTATTAAAAGTATAAAAATAATAAAAATTTAAATATTTGAAGGTTTAGCCCACGCAAACAATTAATTTTTATTTATTTGAAAATTCTTAATTTTTAAGGTTTTGAATATTTTTAGAAAATTTTAAACCCTTTTTCAGAGGAGTCTTAAATAGCCTTCAGCTTAGCTTGAGCACTATCGTTCATAAGCAGCGTGCCAGGGAGAAGTCTCAAATAGCCTTCAGCTTCAGCTTGAGCACTGTCGTTCATAAGCAGTGTGTCAGGGAGAAGTCTCGAATAGCCTTCAGCTTCAACTTGAGCACTGTCGTTCATAAGCAACGTGCCACGTGATGGAGTAGTCGTGCCACCGTGAGAACGCAAACGGAGTCTTCGCAGTTTTGCCCTAGGTTTCATTTCGATTCCTTTCTTTTTGTGTTATGTGTAATTTTATTTTTTATTCCTACTCTCGGTTTTGCCCTAACATTGTGCTTTGATTTTCAGTGGTTCTCTGTGATTCTTGCCCTAACACCTTAAATTTTGTGTGCATCTCTCATGGTGAAGGTAAACTTAATATGCCAGAATCATAAAATCCACCAGTAAGGGTCCCCTGTTTTTATTACTGGATTCACTGGTCTTGTCCCCTGTTTTTATTAGTTTTGTATTTTTTACACTGGTCAAATATTATTGATTCACTGGCCTTAGTCTCTGTTGTTTTGTTTTTTTGGATCGTTCGACATTTTTTGGACACAGCTGGTGGCATGTAGTTCAATGACACCATATTTATGTCAGCACGCCTTTGCTTTGAAAGTCCTTCTGTTCCTGATTGAACTCTTTCATACTTAGTCTTCCGTTTTTACCCCACGATAATAAACCTTTTTTTTTGTAGTGACCATTTTTACATATATTTTGTTATGGAAACAAATACACTCTTTGAAGTTTATTTTATGCTTTACTAGAATTAAGAACGAATCGTGTAAGAATTTAAGAAAGTAAATTTAGAGTGATTTGAAAGAATAATGTTATCAAAGTAAAAAAATAGTGTATTAAGATAAATTTATTAAAATTTGGAAGTAATATGATGAGTATGATTGAATTTTTAATTTATTTAAAATATTAAAAATATAAAATTAAAAATTTATTCTTGTTTTAAAATTAATTAAAAAATAAAATATATTATTATAAAATAAAATATTATTCTAAAATTTTGATAAATAAAAAATTTATTTCAAAATAAAATATATTAAAATAAATTAATTTATAAAATATCAAAATTTAAATTAATAAAACTTATTTTATTTATTATTTATTTTATTATAGTAAATTTCTAAACATCATTATATTAAAATATAATTGATTAAATTAAAAAAACCTATTTTTGAAATGAGTTTTTATTTTTGAAATTCTAATACTTTATTTCTCGATTTTGTAATTTTATCTTAACACAATATATTTGGTATGTTTTTCACTTCAAAACAAAAAGCTCCTAAATGTTTTTATATTAAATTTATTAATTAAATTATATTTTAAAATAATTTGTTTTTTCAAAAAAACATAAGTAAGAAAGTAAAATAATGGAATTTTGTTGTTGTTGCGGGTGAGTATTTAGAGATTATCAAAACCTAACGGTCAATTTTGTATCTTTGTCTTTTATAGATAATCTTTGTCTTACAGTTGTAACATTTATCTTTATTCTTTTTACATATAACAGTAAATTTGTAAATTTCTAATGTATACGTCACTTTTTTTTTCAATCCTTTGCTTAGTGTGTACATGATACAAAAATTATCTCTTCCTAAAACAAGGCTATGCAAGCATCGATATACTAATCTCATTCCTGGACCAATTGCACATTTTTATAGTTAGTTCTTATGTTATGTAGTGTGTTGTTCGGAAAATCAAAATTAATTCTCCCTTTTGTGTAGATATAAAATGGGCACTTGAAGAAGTAATAAGCAAATAATAAAAAATAGAGCAAATAGAATAATGACAAAAAAAAATTTTAACATGGAAAAACTTCCTCAACTTGAGAAGTAAAACCCACGGGACAGAAATGTCTACACTATGAAATTAGGATTACAATATTTGTTTTTTTCACACGGTGAGAATAACACTCAATATCTCCCAACAAGGATAAAATACAAAGTCTTGCTAATATCTCACTAGAATCTCTAATCTCACCCAAGAAGTATGAAATACAAAGTCTTTAGCATCTCACTAGGATTTCTAATCTCATCATTATGGTGGTTATCTATTCTCTCATTTACTCTCTAATCTCACCTAACAAGGACAGAATACAAAGTTTCTCTAGTATCTCACTAAGATTTCTAATCTCATCCAAGAATGATGGAATACAAAGTGTCTCTAGCATTTCACTAGGATTTCTAATATCAGTCAAGAAGGATGAAATACAAAGTCTCTCTAGCATCTCACTGGGATTTCTAATCTCACCATTATGGTGGTTATCTATTCTCTCATTCATCTCTATGTTGCTATTCTCACTTACTTGTTTTTCTTTTTCTCAGAAGTTCCCTTTTATACCTAGAATAAGAGGAAAACTTCTTCATAAAGAGATTAATGCTCATTACATTTTCGCTAGAGAGTTACAATTCCAAAAAACTTTTGAATGACCATAGTTGAATATATTCAATGAATTACTTACCAATATTCATGGGTCATAATCTCCTATAAATTAAAGAGGGATTCCCAACTCTTTGTGTATAAAAAGTCATGCAACCTTGCACTTAATTAGTTGATGAATACATTAATTAAATAATTAGAGAAATTACCATGTCACTAACTTATTGGGATTAATTATAAGGTTTAAGAGGTAATTAAGATGCATGTGGTGTAATGTGTTGAATTTGACTTACACACAAAAAAGTAAATACATCCTGCATGTTACGAATATTTTTGTATGATAAAGTATACAAATGCATGAAATTAAAAAGTGCTATAAATGCAACATATCTAATTGATATAATTTTGTTTATCCATAGTAAAAATAATAGGTGTTTAAATCATAATTTTCAAAACTACAATACTTTGATAAAAAAAAACAATTATTTTTTAATAATTTTTAAATTTTATTATTATGTCTAATGTTAATTTAAAAACTTGTGTTAAATAAATTAATTTTTTGAAGTTTTTAATAATTTTTTCTAAAATATTAATTTAATTGGTATATAAACTTAGGAGGCATGTTATAATTAAGATGGGAAAAGTTACATGAACTGGGTTCTTTTAAAATCTCGATCCCTAAAATACACATTGGAGAGACTAAATATAGGAGTAATTAAATATTCCAACTCGTTTACAAAATCTAAACTATATACAAAAGTAGCTTATAGAAATATTCTTTCACTTAACTTATTATATACTAGTTTATCTCTATCTAATCTTCCTCATTTTTTAAAATTCGTAAAAGATAATTAATATTTTGTAGTTACTCAACAAAGTTAACTTTAGTTATGAAAGATTTTAAAGATATTTTATGTACATCAATAACCGTTCATTTTTAACCTTTATTATCATTAGCTTTTGAGACTTCAGATTTAGAAATGAATGAAGTCCTAAAGTAAAAAAATAAATAAAAGTATATACAAAAGTTAATATTCATCTCTGTTGAAAGTCTTAAAATGGATATAGTATTTAAAAAGCATCTATTAGTATAAAAGTTGAGGAAATAAAAAATTCCTTACATCTTAATTGTTCGCCACAATTAAAAGATGTTTTTAAATAAAATACAATATATTTGGTTTCTTGGGTAAGAATATAGGTTTTAAAATGAAAAGTTATAAGAGTTCATTTTATATATTTTTCAACGAATGAAAACCTGAAAAGACAACCTAACCAGTGTACCACGTGGCTCCCATTATGTGAGGTCTTAATTAAAAGGATTAATGCAAGTAACCTAATTTTGCCATTCTTTACCGATAAAAAAAACCTAATTTTGCCAAACATAAAAATTGTCTTCAAGATGTCAGGATAAATTCACGACTTTCATTTACAAGTCACAGTATAGTACCAAAGACTTTTCAAAGCAAATAAAAAAAAAATCTAATTTACCCTAAATTATGGTAATATTGATATAATCACGTACATGATAAGACAAATAAAAACTTGTGCATTTATTGTAACTACAAGCTTATTGGTATTTTACTTTAGGAGATTGTCCACTCTAATATGGAGACTCTACGAATTAATTTTGGCATTTTTTTTATCTAATTCTGATATTGATATTTTATTTGATTTATTCTTCATCAAAATAAATATTTTTACATGTAAGTGTTACTATCTCCATTTCATCATTTAAAAAACTAAACATTATTATTCACACAAAACTAAACATTATCATTTCTTCAAGATGACAAATATCAAGATGATATATGGTAACCGAGAAATATGTAATGAAAAATAGACAAGTTAACGCTACAAGAAAATTATTAAATAAAAATTAATTTTATAGATAAAAAATAATTAATTATTATATTAATTAAATTAAAATAATTGATTTTTAAATTAATTTCTATAATTATTAAATAGTTTATAAATTAATATCTAATTAATTATCAAAATTTTAACTATTAATTATTTAAAAATTAATTAATTAGTAGTTAAAACTTTCATATCTAAATATTATTAGTCAAGAGATGTTTAATTGCTTTTCATAAACATATTTTATAAGGTAAAACAAAAAAACATAATTTTCTATAGCTAATTGTAGTTTGTAGGGTCTATCCCTGTTGAGTTGCCCTGCTATAGGTTTTTTTTTATGATTTGGAGGTATATAATCTCTTTTTTATGTATATGTATATGGCTTGGAATATTTTTATTTTTTTTAATTTAATTAATTCATTGTCTATAAAACAATAAACTGTAATTTGTAAGAATTTTTCTTTAAAGTTTAAATTGAAATATATATATATATATATATATATATATTCTTAGTGATATCTAATAAATGATATTGCAGAAAAATAATGTGTAATGAAGCAATGTTTAGGTGATAATAATAAATAATAAAGTGGATTCTGTTGTTTTGGTAGATTTGTTTTATGAATTGTGCAGACAAGGAAAGGGCAAAGGGTGGTTAGTTTTATAGTTAATTTGGAACAGCATGATGAATTGGATGGAGGCAACCTCTCTTAAACTCAGGCCAATCAGTATAACCTTTTCACCCAACCATTGTCCCACTTACACACATCACAACACTGCAAATAATCATGACCCACCTTTCAAAACACAACACATTAAACCTAGTTTTAATCTACTTCCCCCTTTCATTCAACAAAAAGTCAACACAATATTTCCAATTTTAATAACATCATTTTTTTTTCTTCATGTGCTGCCCTTGCCTTGCGTTTTCAGGGTAACTATAAACACTAACCACCCATTTAGAACATCTTATATTGCATTTATCATCATAATAAACCCAAACGGTACTATGGAATTATTGCATCAACACGTTAGGGTTGGGATCAGTTTTCTCTACATTTTATCTTATTTACAACTTTTTATATATGTACTCCTTTAATTTTGGTCTATGATATATATATTGAAGAACCAATTTATTTCAAAAATACTATTGAAAAAAAATATATTTCTTCACAAAATCATCATATAAATTTGAAAGTAAAACTTATATTAAAATTTTAGATAGAATAGCTAAATAATTGAAAAATTTAAAATAACTTTTGGCATGTTATATATATTGGTATTTTTTTTATTTCCTATTCAAGAGGAGAGTTATAGTAGGTACACAATACATGAAGATAAGTATTAGAAAGAGGCAATACGTATTGTGCTTGCTTTTAAACTCGAAATTTAGTTTTTTAACTAAGTTTGTTATGCCTTATTATTTGAAGGATACTTGACAGAGTTATAAAATTGTGAGGGAAGTTGTTAGAGGTTAAGAAGGTTAAAATTGTGAATGAATTAAGAAAACATTTTTTTGATATAAGTTCCTAATATTTGATAGTGAGAAAATATGATATTAGTGGTTTGATATAGATTAATTGAGGCAGGACATACATCATTTTCTGTGGGTAGGATAAGAGATGTATCATAGTTAAAGATGATAGTAGCATGATTAGCATGTTTTGTGACTTTGTGAACAACTTGATTGGCCTCTATTTTCCATCTTATCTTTCTAACTCCCCAAACTACTTTTTAGACCCAAAACCCCTTTCTATTGGCTACACTTATGCCTAATGCAACCACAATTTAACTTCTTCCCGTCAACCTCTTCAATTATCATCATCATTATCATTCCCTACCTCGTTTCTCAATTTTTCTTTCAACTTCTCTCTCAATTTCTCTCTCAAGATTCCCAATAATATTAACATATTCTTATTTTGTACATATTTTCTGCTTAGTTCTCACATTTCAACTTCATATATACATCACTTATTCAATTATAATCCAAACTAGTTTGCTTTTATCTTAATTAAAAAAAAAGTTGGTTAATTTTATTAAATTTATTTCAAAATTATTTTTTTATTATAGTATGTTGGAAATTTCACAACTACTAGATGTCAATATAGTTCGTAGTATATAAATGAATATAAACCTCATTTTATTATTCGATTTTGTAAGGTTAAGTTGTGTTTAGTCTATTTTTAATATGATATTTGAATTATTTAGAGTTTATCCTAATGAATGACAATTTCGACATAAGGGGAGTGTCCACATTAACTCGAGTTAGATTTAAAGTCTACTTCATCTTATAGTATATGAGAATAAAAAAATTATTTAAAACAACATTCAGTTAGTTGGAGAATATTTTTCAATAGTTTAAATTTGTTTATATTTTAGTGTATTAAACTTTTTCTTTTATAATTGAATCCGGAGAAAGAATGAAATTATGGTGTAAATTGAGATACTTAATCCTTTTTTATTCTATTGAAAGAATTTGAAATGAGTTTGGTTCCTTCTTTCAAGCCTTGGCATGATGTAGCTTTTGTGAAAGGAATAAACATGAAGAATTATACGTCAGTTTCCAACGAGGGGAAGTGAATGTGCATGTAATGTTAAGAGAATATGTGACACTGAGGGCATGTGAATGTTGAGGTGAAGAAGAGAATATACAACTTAGATATAGGACACAAATGTTATACGTTATGTGTATTATTTGGTGTTATTTTTGTAGGGTAAAACAAAATTAAAATTTAAAAGCACTTGAGTTTTGTGACCCTTAGATATATCATATGTTGATGTTGTCAAAGGAATACAACACCCCCACAGTGTTGAAGAAGCATAGCAATCACCTTAGTAATAATTGAATTGATGCTATGATGCTCATGATTCGGTTCGGTTTGCGTAGGATAAAATCAAATCTAAACCACTTATATTTAATTAGAAGGTTTTTGTTTTTAAATGCGATTCAGTGCTACTGAAAGCTCAGTTAGATCAAACTTGAACCTAAACTTATGAAGCACCCTTTTCTTCACTAGGAATAGTGTTGTTCTTGAAGCATTGTAGTCTCATTTGATTGTGACATTTTCGAAAGCTTTAACAGCATATTTTAAATGTTTTTTCAAGTGTTACACGAATTTCCTTTTTTTACAAAATTTAACCACTGATCTTCGTCTATTGGCTCAGATTTGTTAAATGTGGTCGCTGACAAACCCATATAGAGTGCTTTGACATACTTAGTATTTAAGAATTGTTCTGACATCAGTTCGAGGAATTAATAAAAAAAATGGTGGAATCGTTGATGGAGAATATGAAGGGCAATAGGCAATAAATTGATTTGTAGATGGTGGAGTTGATGTGCACGTGGCAGGGCCAGTAGCCGCCATTGTGAATTGATAAAGTGTGAAATTATTAGATTATGATCCATTTCACTTACCCATTACTTGGTTAAGCAAACTCTGTAGTCTTGAGGGCTACGTTTGTGCAATGAATTGAACACATGGTCCATTAAACAAGAGTAAACCAAATCCAACCCTGGATATCAGATTATTCCCTAGTGCTAGATAAGGCATGGACAATTTTATGCTTTCATTTTAAGTCTTATCATTTTTTTCAACCACATCATGACGCCACCTTATTGCAAATGATGCACCAATCATACAAATATCATCTCAATTCTGACTCTTAACACATATTCCTTTCTTAAAATACGCTAGATAGAAGACGGAGAAAAATATATATAAAATTGAGAGAGTGGCTTTCCATCAAAATGAAGTGAGAAAGAAAATGTGAGACAGAGTGTTTAAGGACTTTTATTTTTATATATAGGAATCAAATGGAATTGAATTGGTGACGCAAAAATAGTTTGGTCATCCCAAATATTCTTCTTTGTGCTTTGGGTCCATACCTCTCTCTGCTTTCTCCCTTTTTCTTTACAATATATTTTTCATAAGCCATCAACCATCATGTTAATACGTTTAGGAGAAATGCTAGTAGTATAATTCTTCAACCCATTTTTTTGTACTATTTGGTATTGGATATGCATATAATTTAAGGACATGCGTGTAGATTTTTTAACTATTTTCTTCAGTTAAAAACCATTTTTTTGAAAATTATTCGTGCACCTCTATATATTTTTTTTAATTTCAATAATATACTAAGAATAATATCCTTCTTAGTATGTTGAGGATTTTATGGTGTTTTTGTTCGTGATGGTTATGTTTTCTTTGCTTATTTTTTTTTTCATTTTTTTGGAAGCCACAAAATCCTGAAAAAAAAAATTATCAAGATTCAAATATTTAGTGCAAAACTAAAAAAAAAAATTATGTTTGCAATGAAGAACATTAAATACAACAAATCTTCTTGTCAGTCTCACGCATTCAAATAATAAAATTATTTTCACACACTGCGGCTGAAAGTGAGATACAAGGATGTAAAGGTGCAAATTATTTTAAAAAGTTGAGATTATGCTTCACTTAAAATTATTTAAAATTTTCAAAAATATTAAAACCAACTTTTTCATTGGATTTGCTAAAAAAAATTTTTTTTGGATTTGCTTTTGTGGAAGTATTGAAAGGTTTAACTACAAGATGGAATTTATGATGGCCCAAAAGGCCCATTAATGGTGTAAATCTGAAATAGAAATACGTGGCCTTCTCAAATGCTCCCGTATTTTTTTTAATTTACTATACGAGAAAGGAGGGAAATGCCACTTTTCTCTTTAGTAAAAACAATAAATTTACCGAAAATTTATTGGAAAAAAATGTAATTTTATTGAACATTTCGTACTTTTACCCTAAATGTTTAAAAAATAAATAAACAAAACATAAGCAATTGGTAAACTCTTTTGGCTTAGATATGTGTTCAACAAATACTTATTCTTACTTCTTTCTTCTATATTTGTTTCAATTCTCTATTTAGTATCATTTACACTTTTATTTTCCAATTTAGCATCTTTTTGTTTTTATTTCCCTATCTAGCACCTTTTTGTTTTTGTTTCCCTATCTAACACCTTTTTATTTTTTTTATTTTCCTCACCATTTCAAAAATAAATAAAATAATAATAAAATATTTTTTTATATATAATTTTAGTTTTGAATGCATTAAAAAATAAATATTTTTAATATTTAAAATAGTTAGAAATATAATTAATGAAAAAAGAAATAAGTTTTTACAAAATAAAAATAAATAAAAGTAATAAATTTAAAGTTTTTAGTTTAAAATTATTATTTTTAAGAATGAAGAAAATAAAGAATTAAACCCTACAACAATATAAAAGTTAAATCTATAAACATAAATTAGTATTTATTTTGATTATTATTGATGATGTAATCATGTTAATTTCAAGTAAAAAATACAGTACATAATTATAAAAAAAAAACAAAGTCAATTAGTATTAATTAATAGTTGACACACAAGTAATATTAAAGTGTTTACCTTAAATGCAAAATTCTAAAAAAAAAACTAATGCAAAATGTTACCCTTGATGTTTAAAAATGAGAAGAAAAAAAATGCAAAAATAAATAAGTCTAGAAAATAAAAACAACAACAATAAAATAAAAACAAAAAAAATTGAAATAAATAAAGAATGGCAGAAAAATAATAATAACTAAAAACATAAAATATATAAAATAAAGGCAAAACAAAATAAGATAAAGATAAAAAATATAAAAAAATATAAATAAGATAAATATAAGAGATATAAGATGATACTAAATAAGTATATGTTGATCATAAAAAGAAAAATAAATGAAAGATGATCATTCATTTAATATTTTCTTCAATTGTACATTAAATAGTTTGTGCGAAATGAAACATAATTAATGACGAGAAGTGCACAATCCAATAATTTTGGAAGAAGTTTTTTATGTGTGTCCTGGTGTTTGACAATATGAACATTTTTTTTTGTTCGATCATGTTGTTCTCTTATGTCCATATCAGTCCTTATTCAACTTGTTTTTTTTATAATTATATCCTGTATTTTATACTTGAAATTAACATGATTACATCATCAATAATAATAAAAATAAATACTAATTATGTTTATAGATTCAACTTTTATGTTGTTGTAGAGTTTAATTTTTTATTTTCTTCATTCTTAAAAAAATAATTTTTAAACTAAATATTTTAAATTTATTACTTTTTTATTTTTATTTTGTAAAAACTCATTTCTTTATTCATTAATTATATTTCTAATTATTTTAAACATTAAAAATATTTATTTTTTAATACATTCAAAATTAAAATTATAAAAAAAAATTAATTTATTTATTTTTTAAATGGTGCTAGATAGGGAAATAAAAAATAAAAGGGTGTTAGATAGGGAAATAAAAACAAAAGGATACTAGATAGGGAAATAAAAACAAAATGGTGCTAGATAAGAAAATAAAAGTGTAAATGGTGTTAGCTAGGGAATTTACCCTCTATATTTATTTTTAGTTATAATTTTAATTTTCAACTAAATATTTTTTTAAATTACTGACGTCAAGGCAAACATGTTCATAGAAATAAAAGTTTTAAACATAATATTTAATAATGTATCGAGATACAATTTTATACTTGAAAACAAACCTTCCTTTAAGTGTGGGATATTTTTTCTTATTTTTTAAGGATATGTTTAAATTTAAAATAAAATTTACCACAAAAAAATGAGTGATGCTAGTATAAAATAGGTGGTGTAAAAAGTAACTTTAAGAGGAGGAAAGAACCAAACTCGAGTATGGGCTTTGGTCGTGGCCTAATAGAAGTCCACGGTTGGACCCAAACTTAAACGACAACTGATAAAGCGTCGTGTTGTGTATTGCGGCGTGTGAGCGTCAACAATGGCTTCTTCGTCTTCAACATCGGGTTTGGGTTCGGGTTCGGGTTCAGGTTCAGGTTCGGCGCTGACGGAACGAAGAGGAATACCAGGGGCACAATTCGTGGAGGATGTCCAAACTTACCTCACTGAATCGGGCCTCGATGTTGGTTCAGCCCTCGCTTTTCTCCAAGAAAGGTTTTCATCTTTATTTTTCTCTTTTACTTTCTCATTTTCGACATTCTCGAAACCTGAAATTTTAAGGATCTGCTTACTATTTTCCTCTGGTTGTCTTGATAGTAAAAATCAGCTTCTATTGTTCGTTAGTAGAATTTTGGGATTGCATCAGTGTGGTAATCATCTCCAAGTTTAAGTTAGTTCTTAGCTAGATTAATCTGCATTTTTTCAGTGCCTTGTAGTTTTCCTTTATAAATGAGTATGGGACTCGAGTAAATGTGCTTAGATTTGACTGTGGTTGAGAAATGTGTGGGGTGTGTGACATAGTGATTGTCGATGGTGCGTGTGAAGTAATAAGATTTTCAAAAGAATGTGATAGAGTTAGAAAAATTGATGTGAGTTTATAAGTGGAGTTGGTAGGTATTTCTAAAGTTGATTGAATGGGAAATCAAGTATTTTTATGCAAAGGTAGGGAATAGGGATGACATAACAAGCTGAGCTGAAGAAGATCAATATGGGTGATTTTTAGGCTGGATCTTTTGGTCTGGATTTTGGAACGGGGAGAATTTGTGCATACAACAATAAAGCCTTATCTCAGTTGGTCAAGTTGCTACATGGGAGGAAATTTGTGCAACATTAAATGAATTATTACCTCGAAATGAGGAGAGGCTGAATGGTGTGGGAGTTATTTTGGATAAACAATCTCTGTTAAGCTACATGAAATTATAGTCTGTTTTTATTTTTGTTTCTGTGATATGAATAGTGGTTAATGAACAATGCAGCTTTTCATGTCATTTTAAGGTTGCAGTCCACGTGGTTCCCTTTTTAGATCTTTGGAACATGTCAATGCATGATGCTTAAATTGTGTACAATTTGATTAATAAAGTGTGCAATTTGTATAATCTAGCCATTTGTTAGGAGTTCCACATTGAGTAGGATAACTTATCTAATTTAATATTTGAACTTTGAGGCTCTTCCACCTAATGAACTAGTTTTTTGGGTTGGACTTTTCTTTTGTGCTTAAGTCCTACCAATTGGTGTGTTTATTGAGAGTTAAAGTACAGAAACTGATACCTAGCTGGATTAAGGGGCAAACTGAACACTAATAGGCGAGTGAAACAGTCAAAGATAAATTGACTGCCATTAGGTTGGTGTTGATTGGGTCGAAGCAGTTGTAGATGTTGGTCCTTCATGGAGGTGACAATGTTAAGAGTCTCACATTAAGTAGGATAAGCTACTTTATGTCATACTTAAGTCTCGTGTGACTTTCCCATCTTGTGGGCTAGTGTTTTGAGTTGGACTCTTCTCTTGTACGCTAGTCCTAACAATTATTATTAAATGGAATTTCTGCTCATGAACCTCTTTCCATCATTATTATTATTTCAATATGATGTGTTTAACTAGTAAACTAAATGGTATGTATGGTATTGATCTAAACTATTCTCCTTGGTATCTAACTCTTTAGTTATACCAAAATGTACCAATTTTTAACCCTGTACCCAATTTTCTTCTATTTTTAAATGTACCAAACATGGGAAAGGAATTAAATGTCCCTGTCATAGTTAAATGACAGTGGATTTTTTGGCAAATTCCCATAGGCAATCTGTGAAGGAAGGCCTGCAATGGCAGCTCCATAGGCTGCAATTATGTGTTTATGTGGCAGAATTTTGGCCATCCACCATTTGTAACACTGGTCTCCATTCTAATTTGTCTACCAAATGCTACTAATGTGTTAATTATGCAGAAATATTAAGTTTCTCTTGCTCTGAAAGATACTTTCAAAACCATAAGTTCATTTGGACACTGAAAGGAACACTTATATGTGAATATATTTCTAGTTTCCATGGTGAATGTACTTTCATTAGTGTTTGTATGAATTTGGATCTATCATATTTTCCTTGCAGACTTCAGCAATACAAGGTAGTAGAAATGAAGCTTCTTGCTCAGCAAAGGGATCTTCAGGTTTCATTTCCCTATATATCTAATAGATTATACTTTGTTATTTCTTGATAAGTTACAATGGGGCATGGTTATACGTTTATGTTATTATTGTTTTATTGGTATTTTGTCTGCGGGCTAGAAATATGAGGTAAAGAAACAGTTATTGTATTTTATGTTAGAATTAATAGCACCAGTTAAAACTTTAACCTGTCAAATATCAAGTGTGAATTTGACATTTTTATACCTGTTTAGGTGTCTGTTGGATGGGATCAAGCAAACTATTTTTCCTGTAACACATGATTAATATCATTCATCTTGGGTCTTGTGTCATGTGTCACGGTTCTAATTCTGTAGTTTTTGAAACATATATGGGATGTAACCAGAACAAACATGGGTTCACGCCTCATGGCTGAGTTCAGTTGCATTGATGTTATGTAGGATGATAGGTTTAGACTCCAATCTAAAGTTGTCATATATTTTGAATTTTGGCCATTCCTAACTGTCTAGGCTTCATACTTTGAAGTAGAATGCTGGTATAGAAAGAACTTAAAACAATCTTATTGATTTATTACCAATTGCTAGTTTTAAAATTTCAAGTAAAACAGGAAAATATGTTCCCTTTTTATTCTATTTTGGCAAAAAAAATGTAAACATAAAATGATTCATCTAAAGTTACTCTGAAGTGAGTATATCCAATATTTTTTTTGTTTAGGTATCTAACCAACCTATTGTAGTGACACTTTTGTTGTGGTTGTTGTCAGGCAAAGATACCAGATATTGAAAAGTGCTTAGACATTGTTGCTACATTGAAAGCTAAGAAGGGTACTGGTGAGGTTCGTGTGCATCCTGATCTTCTATAACAAACTATATCTTAACAAATTATAATAGTAAATGTTATTTAGGTAAAAGATACTTCTAGTTATTATTATCTTACAAAAGTGTCAAGATAGTAATGGTCAGATTAACTTTTATCAGACAGCTGAACTCTGAAATTGTATGCATCTTACTCTGTCAATACATATAGTTGTCCCGACAAAATATGCCATAATTTTTTTAATGTTGCTACATCCTCAAGACCTCCTGATTCCTCAATAGTATGCAAGCATTGCTCTAGTTTTATGGTCGTGACCATTGTTTAGATATATCCTTTATTTTCTTGTTGACAGCTAGCATGTAGTTTCCTTCTTTCCATGAAAAGTTGCCAGTTCAGGTCCCCATGCTTAATTGTTAGGCTTCATTGCTGCTGCTTATTCTAATTTTCTAGTTATATGGAATCTCTTTGTACATATGCTTTTGATTTATTTTTTGGTTATAGTTTTTATGTTAGATTTGTACTATATGATAAAACTCTTTGGGATTTGTGTATCGTCATCATCACCTAATAGTTGATTCCACATCTCAAGCTACTGGAATCTGCTTTTGTGTTATCCCTCATATCCTATAAGATTGATACCGTGATCAATCTTTTTCCTGATATAGAGAAGCAGTCCCAGTCCTAGATTCGACACACATACAAGAGTATTAATGTTTTTGCATGTACTTGAATGCCTTCACATTGTAGGCTCAAACATGTTAGATTCTTGCAGATACCAACCACAAATGTTTGGCTTTCATTTTTCTGGAGGATTCTCCATCACCAGTACTTTCATATATGTAAATCTGGCAGGTCTGAAACAACAAAGATGTGCAAAAGTTGTGCTTAGTTGTGTACTTTTGGGTTAGAAAGATTACGGTAGAGGAAACAGAGGAATAAAAGAAAAAATGATATAAAATGAACTCTATGAAAGGACTGACGATGGACTGATATCCATGTACAATAAAGAAGCTTTTGTTCATTGTATGCTAGGTTTTCATTTGTATTTGTGAGATTGCCTATGCGACCAATCCACTCTTGTGTGATTTTGGAATGCAGTTTTGGATATCACTGTCCCTCCAATCCCAGTTACCTCCCGTCCCACCCAAATTTCAGGCTCAATTGTTGTTAAGGAGTCCCAAGTTACTATTGTCAATCAATTTCTCATTATATTGCATGTCATTAAAAATTTAATATTGAGCATTTGTTCATACAACCTTTCTATTTCTAGTAATCTGTTTAAAGTTTTTACTGCAAGTGAAAATCATTAGTTATTTTACAAACTTAAGATTTGTATTTGAATTTAAATACAGGAACTTATTACTGATTTTGAAGTATCAGAAGGCATATATTCAAGAGCACGCATAGAAGAAACTGATTCGGTGTGCCTGTGGCTGGGAGCAAATGTTATGCTCGAATATTCATTAGAAGAGGTAATTGTATGTTAGTTTTTAGGTGTTATTTCTGTTCTTTGTTTCTTTTTCCCCCTGTATAAATAAAGTATATATTTCTGTTTCAGGCTACGGGTCTTCTACAGAAGAACCTGGATAATGCTAGAGCCAGTTTAGAAGTTCTGATTGCTGATCTTCAGTTCTTGAGGGACCAGGTGACAATCACTCAGGTCAGCTTGCTAACTAAGGGTTCCATATGCCTCTGCATTTTCCACACCTTCCCATTTAAAGCAAATAAACATAAGAACATTGAGCTTATATAGCAGCATGGCGACAGGCCGTTTAATGCCATTAAGGGAAGTTCTCAGCAGGAGGGACAGAATGTGAGAAAACATAAAAAAGGAAGTAGAAATTGAGATAAAAAGTTTCATTTCACTGGTTATTTTTTGGCAAAGAAAATGCGGAATTTTTATTTGGAATGGAAAAACAAATATATGAAAATTATTTAGTGTGGAAAAATACACTCACAAATAAACAATGAAAAACAGTGATTCATTTCCAGTCATTCCTTTGTTTTCTTTAAAAACAAGCGTACAATGATGCCCACTCAGCATTTTCTACCCTCTCATTTTCACATCTTCCTTCCATGCACATCTTATCTTTATATCATGAATTGACACTTGAACTGCTTTTTGTATCTTGTATAAATGTTGTTGAGAATGGGTATCGGTAATCCATCATCTAATCTTTTCACAGGGTTCTTAAAATAATTAATTTCAGTTATTGATATATATCTATTTTATCAGGTTACAATTGCTCGTGTGTATAATTGGGATGTGCATCAACGGAGAATTCAACCGGCTGCTACTCCAACTGCTCAAGAATAAAATGGATAATTTATTCACACCTAGATCTAAAATGTAGCGCTTATATATTTTCTTTAGAGTATGATTTTTATCTGTAGCTAGTTTATAGTTTATATAAATTGCGGGTTTCTCCCTGTCTCCACTTCCGGTTTCACCACAGTAGACACTAAGAGGAACTATGTTTATGTTGACTATTGTCTTGATCTCTTCTAAAATGCCCATATATTAGGTTGATGGGAAAGTTTTGTTTGGTGTGATCATATGGATATATTTTACTCTGTAATTCGGTTATACTTGTTTGAGTTTCTATTCCTGATGCTAATTTTAGTAGTCTCTGAGTAAGCCGAGTTCGAGTCCAAATTCTGTATCAGATAGATAATAAAGGCCCCACAGAAAGCTTCAATTGTGAATGAAATCCATAGACTAAACAACGCGGAATAAAACGGGACAAGACATCGCAAACAATTGCTCTCTAGTGGTGTCAATGTCATCTTATCTTTCCTCAAAGGAGTCGTAGATCTAGACGGTTTCTAATGAAATATTAAATTACCACTCTTAGTCATGGATGAGATGATTCCAGGTTTGATATATGATCCAGTCAACTGGTCTACTGATACAGTTTATGAAGTAACGGAATATTAGAAAAGTGAGCAATTCAGGATCTATTCTCAAAGCTCTACCTTTTTGAATGACATGATATACTTGTTTGGTTGAGCGGTGCTGTTCATGTCCTTAAACAGGTTTCTTTGTTGCTTTTAAGCGTTCACATCAAGTTGATACGCATACTGTTGGCTAAGTAGTTAATTTTTGGGCATAGACTTCACATGGGAACCCATTGATAATGGGTATCTGCGTTCTAAACATACCCTACCGATGTTAAGTGTGAAACAGAAAACCCAATAAGTTTAATGAGGTCGGCCTTTACTCATGAGGACACCTCAGTCCAATAGCCTGTGTGAATTGATCATGTTTGATTTAATGTAAGTAAAATCGGTTTTAAGAGATATGTTTATTATTTATCTAACAATCATATTTTAAACTAGTTTTAGCTTAACTAAACTCTCTGTATATGTCAGCAATGAATGAAAGATTTGAAATTAGAGTCAAAGTTTAAACTGCTGAATACACGTCAGTAATTTTAAAATTATCGTTTCCTGTTATAATCTATATCAAGTGTCTAACCATGTAATCTTTTATTGTATCTCCTTTTTAAATTTAAAGCCATATCTTGCTTTCAGTTTATAGTGTAACAGTTGAAGTGGTCTTGTCTTGATCACGATGCCTGATACAAAATTATAGTGGTCTTCGTGGGCAAAAAATGGCTCACAGCTAATGTATCAAAGAACTTCTGAATAGCTGTTTTTGGTAGGTAGGGTTTTTGTAGCTTTGAATAAAATATATTGGCAGGGTCAAACTTATAAATTTGTTCGAGAACACTTAAGGTATAGCTATGGTTGACCTCGTTAGACGGGTCCCTTGCCTATTTATTGCCCGGTCCCAGACCTTAACTAGGATGCTGTTGACACCCTTAACTCAACTCATGTCATACTCAATACCACCCTTCCAAACATCACTTTCCATAAAACTTACAGGGTAAGTGTAATGAATCCAGTTAGTTCAAATTTGAAGTTCTGATTTAGTTTCAGGAAAGAATAGGTGGTTTTTGAAGATTGATTCATTTACTTTAAATAATCAGAAAGATTGAGATAGTCTTCATAAAAAAATAAATTTAACTTAGTTCATTTATCACTTTTTTTTGTGCTTAAGAATTGTTATTAATTAACTATTTTAATTGGCCTATGCGTTAACTATTATTATTTTTTATAATATTTTAGTATGGAGAGAAGTGTATTATTAACACTTGTAACATAATTTTATTGTTTAGAAAGAGTCAAATGAACAAAAATGGGCAACCACATCACTCAAACATTCTCGTATTTCTAGGAAATAACCGTTGACTGCACCATTTTCCAATTGTTTTGGTTACGTACATATTCCTCAATTCTCGGTTTAATGGGAACAAACATGCTGTATTCACAGGTTAAATTAAAAATAAATAAAAAAGTTCTAAGTTAAGAGAACAATGAGAACACAGTAAATCCCAATCAAGTTATTTTCTGATTTTCAATTTTACCTGAAAATGAGGTTTTCTTAATCTTAGGCACATATTCAACAAGGCATTTTAAAATTGGTGTATTTAATTTTTATTATCGTCAAAAATCACTAATCAAACAATGGTTTTTATTTAATAGTCTATTCATAAATTTGGAAAATAATAGGTAAGATGGGATTTGGTTATTATCTCATAAAATAATTAAAAGAATTGAGATCCATGAAAATTATTGATCTCGAGTGTAATGTTATCCACATCTAAATCACCATATTTGTGGGTATTCTTTAACTTATTCTCAGTCATTGCTAGTTTAAACAACTCTATTCTTTCTTTAATTATATTGATCGATAGATTAGTTGTTGATCAACTTAAGATATAAAATATTATTTTTAGAATTTTTATTATTTGTTGTTCAATTTTGAGTGTTATCAAATATATTGATAGACAAGATATTTATTTAATATTTCCCAATTATCAAACATCTGCACCTTAAGACTTTGTTGTTAGATCATTTGAAGAGTGATGTTTTTCGACTCTTTTTTTTTAATGAACTTTGATACATTCAGAATTAATCCATTATCTTCTCATTTAGACTCTTAAAACTTTTCAATACATAAAGGTTGAAGCACACTTAAAATGCTTCTTGTCTTTTTTATTTAATTAATTCTTTGTTGATGAAAAAATTTAGAATTTAAAAGAATAAAAAGTTTAAATATAATTCTTACAAAGAGTAGTAAAAAACAATTGAAGTAACTTAATTAAAAATCATGAAACCGAATAATCTTTCAATCTTTAAGAAAAAGAAAGTGTCCTTGAACCTAAAATCATCACGATAAGCCTCGTGGATGTTGAGAAGAAAAATATTAATAGTTTCATACATACACGTGCAGATCAGTGGGTTTAAATATTTGAATAGGAAGAAAAGTTCTTTGTCATATAATTTGGACGTTGTCTAAACCAAGATTTTGATAAGCATGCCCTTTTAATTAATGCTATTATATAAATTACAAAGGCTGTTGAACTACCCTAATTGATTCTTACAAGAAAGTCTAAAAGCAATTAATGGAGAAAAGAGAGTCTCTATACCTTTTTTGTTTCATCTTCTCATTGTTCTAACCCAGGTAAATACTTTATTGGCTGGTCAACTGGTTATAAATTAGGACCAAATCAATCACCACAAATTCCTCTTAAATGCCAACTTGCCGACAACAATGTAGTCATCTCTCTACAGGAAACCCTTTTTATAATGCACCCTTCAAAATTTGTACATCATTAACATTAGTCAAAATGCTAAAAATATCAAAGAAAACTATCAATAAGTTTTTAACTTCAATTTATCCCCTTTAAATTAAGTTGAAAAGAATAATCAAAATAAATTAGGGGGCAATTATAACTAGCATCCAAATATATGCTTTTATTGAAAAATCATAAACATTTACTTTGGTACAAAATAGTATTAAAAAAAGTGTGGATCGAAATGAAGTCGGCATGAAAATAAAACTACAACAATTTTCAAATTATCTTAATATAAAAAGCATACCATGCGCCATAAAATAGGGATATATTGCAGACCGACAACCCAACGTACTGATCAGGCTCAGGAACAGATTAAGAAAACTAGGAATTTTCTTTGCTTTTGGGATATGTAAGTTAGATTTGAATTCCTTAATCGCGTAATTAAATTGAAATATTTTGATAAAAGAACACGATTGAAAGAGAAGGTTTGTTAAAAATAATTGATGAAGTTCTTCATCCATAAAATATTATACACCTCATAATATATATATTGACCTAAAAATTCCTTTGAACGATATTGGCCATTGATAGAAGAAGAACAAATATTGAGAGGGTTTGACTGTTGAATAAGGTGTGCATGGGAAAATCTCACATCCCTCGAGACGGCGACATATCGGTTGTTCTTGTTAGAACCAAACACAACCTTGGATTTTCTGTCGGTTGTTCCCATGTGGTTGCGCTGACACCGCACAAGTCAGGGAGAGAATGAAGTGGCAACCACCGACAGCGCCGCCGAGACCCGTTGCGTTAACGTTGCCGTTATCCTTCTCCAGCTAAGACTTGCGACACTGGCCTACGCTTCGCACGTGAATAGCATGTGCAGTGAACTTAACCTTATGCTATCAAATCAAAATGATGAACTCTAATTCTGTTTGTTTGTACTGTGAGCGTCGTTTATTACGTGCCATGCATGTGCTTGTCTCCACTGCCTCTGCACTGCACAATCATCCACAACACCATTTCCACACACTAATTCTACCTTCTTCTTTCAACCATCTCTTCTCTTCCCAATCTTCTAAATCATGCCATTTTTAATCAAAACCAATACCCCTTTCTTCTCTAATTCTCTTTATTCATAACATCATCAAAGAGAATTTCAGAGTAACATTTTTCATAATTTCAAATAAATTCGAAATCAATAAAAAAAAATTCAAAAAGTCTTACACAAATACAAAAAATAATTAGTTGGTATAGTAACTAAATTAGAGACCATTAAAAAAAAATTGATTTCTAAATTAGTTTTTATTATTGTTAAATAATTTCTAAATTGGTAATTATCTACCAAAAATTTTACTATCAAATTTAGATCTAAATAATTGATAGTTAAAATCTTGGTAGCTAATTAGATATTAATTTAGACATCATTTTAAAAATAATAGAAATTAATTTAGAAATCAAACAAAAATTTAGTCTTTAAAGTGGTCTCTAATTTAATCATTGTAACAACTAATTATTTTTTATCTCTAAAATTGATTTTATTTTATAAATTTTTTTGTAGTGTTAGAATATCTCTTCTACAAATTTTGCACCTACATCTTTGTCAAAGCTGGATCGAAAATGGAAGTTGGTTAAATTAATTGCATTTTGAATGAAAAAAAAATAATCAATACATATTGATAGTGAAAAAAACTGTATATTGCTATTTAACTGTAAATTGTTAATTTAATTGAAAATTATTATTATTACTATTATTTGAAATAATAGTATTATTTTTAAGTGAATGAAATTAATTTAACATTAATCTTCTTAAAAAATAAGTCTTTATATGGACTTTAGAATTCACTAAAAAATTATAATTGTTAATAAATCTTCAGTTCTTATATTTGTAAAGGAAAATGGTTAATTTTTATGAATTAAAATTTGATTATATTTATTTATTTGGATAAAGACACGCGCATGAGATGATATTATTTTAGGTGAAAATAACTATTGCGAAGGTCAAACAACTTCATAACTCCACTATTCAGTATCAATAATTAAATGTAAGTTGATTCAGGTGTTCATGATATGTATAGTGATGTTTATTATTTAAGAAGTTGTCTAATTATACACAAATAGAAAATGAAAAATATATAATTGCTACATTAATAAGGATGTAACAAGAAAGACATAGAAATAGAGGAAAGAGAAGCTAAATTAACGCTTCCTTGGGTCCTATTATCCCAACAAGTGACAACGTTTAATGTATTCACGCGATTCACAATTTAAAAGAAACAAAGGGAATCACAATCATGAAATTAAAATAGTGAAAAATAAATGATGTTGGATACATTGATGGGACTGAATGAGTGAAAAGTAGAAAGAAAAAACGAGTTATTCATTAAAAGTCTAAACTTTATAATTTTACACTGTATTTGATTACAAAATTATTATATAATATTAATTTTTAATTAATTTTTATTATACTATCTTGAAAATTGTATTAATTTATTTTAAAAATATAGAAGGAAAAAGAGAGAGAAGAAAAAGGCACTCACAATAGCAATGGTCGTTGAAGTGTTCGGTGTTCATATACAGTTACGAGGCTTACAAATGAAAGAGCGTAAGTTAGAAGCCAACACAGAATATTCCAAAACCGCGTAAAGTACATGCGCTTTATATTTTTATATTATAAAGCGAAAAAGTAATGAGCTTTTAACTTTTCAAAATAAATATATCAATTTCCATAAAATGTAACAACTTTTCAGAAAGAAAACAACCAACTTAACGCGTCAAAATAATGTATTATAAACACATAAATATTTATGTATATTAAAATTTGTTCTCATATTACTTATTAATAGGAAGTATACTGTATATACTCAAATCCAAAGTAGATTTATTTAAACATTATTTGTAACCAAAGTAATAAACTCTATATTTAAAAAAGAATAATAATAGGACTAATTGGATTGGTGGTTTCAGCGAAACAGAAAATCTGGCTTGAAACGGAGGGTCATAAATTATATATCACAGACATATCAATATGATACGGATACGACAATAAAGATTTATGTGTATAAGTATGTTTTAATTTTTTTTTAGCAGAGAAATGTTTTTCATAGTTGGTTCAAAATGATTTGTTTCTTATTTTTATAATCATAATAAAAATTTATACAATAAATTTGAATATTTAGAAAATTAATATATTTTTTTTAAAAAAAATTATGTAAGAATCATGCTAAAATTGTCAGAAATCCAACAAATATTTTTTGAATTTGACACTTCAATCATAAGAGTCCTACAAATGTCGCATCCGATATGTGTATCCGACACAGACATACCATTTAAGAGGAATGTCTAAATTTCATAGATCGTAAGGTTGTGTTGCTCATGAAATAACAAAACTATAATATAAAATTAACTTTTTTTTTATAAGATAATTTAGAAAGATTCTTGTACATAACTTTTTTAAATCAGATTTTTAATTTACATTATTTTGTATGAAAGTAAACCCTGTTCCATATTAACCTGCATGCTCCGCTGCCTTTTTACCCTCCAAAAGCGGCTCGTGATCAATGGTCCATGTTTGTTTAATAATTAAATATTCATAAAAACTATAAATAGAACGTTTTAAATTTTTTGAAAGAGAATAAACGTAATTTTTATTTCGTGTGCATGTGTTATATATATAAAGGTACACATAAAATGATTTTATAAGAGTAATTTTTGGAAGAACTTGTAAGTTAATATTGGTTTGTACTTAATTATAACTTCTATTACTAACAAATTATTAAATAACAACTAAATATAAAGATTAAATATAATTAGTCATTCTATTAACTAAATTAGATATTATTTTAGAAATTAAAAAATTATTTATATTTAAAATAGTTTTTATTATTAATAAAAATTAATAAAATAATTTTTAAATTGATATTTAAATTAACTATCAAGATTTTAGTTATTAATATTTTAAATTATAGATTAATCTTTAAAAGATTAATAGAGACTAATTTAGAATATAAAATAGTTAATAGCTAAAATTTTGATAGTTAATAATTAGATATTAATTTAAAAACTATTTCATAATTTTTTATTAATAATAAAAATTAATTTAAATATTAATATTTTTTTAATTTATAAAATAATATTTCATTTAATCAATATAATAATTAATTGTTTTTTATCATATTTTTATTTAATAATTTTTATAGTGTTCGACCTGATATTTTTTATCACGAAAAACATCCAATTGCATTTCTATCAACAGGTGAGAAACTGAGATATCACACAGTAATAATCTAACCCTATTTTCAAACTTTGATGAAGGAAGACTCGTGCATATAAATATCCTACAATAGTCAAAACTACAAACAGATGACACACTTAATATTAGAGACTCGTACCAGAACAGTGTTATATATAAAATTCGAATTATTAAAATCTAATATATTCAAAGAATAATAAACTAAAATAACTTTAATCCCACGTTATCTCTATGTACGTGTAGAAAAAAAGAAAAGAAGAGAGTGACTTAGAGAAATAACTTATAAATAAAGTTTTTTTTAACACTCTAGTATTAAAAAACAATTATTTTTTGAAATGAAATGGTTAGGTCATGAGTCTCATTCGATAGTTGGTCATTTATAGTTGTTTCTCAACCTTTGTATCTAACGAGGGAGCACAAGTTAAAGGATCTCAATCAATTAGTCTTAATCACTCAATTAAGATATGATCATGATCATAAAGCGAAGAGGTTAGAACTCGGTCTATATATACCAGATTATGCTCTACAGAATAGATCATCTAATACACGGAGTACTCTCAACTCCAATTTTATTTTATACTCATTATATTTTATGTTCTTACTAATTTGACTTAAAAGTTGGAATGTTATCATATGAGGAGTCTCCTCGTTTCTTAAAAGTTGAATCACTAGAGTTTAAAGGAAGATCACTAGAAGTTCATCTAGATTCCGACCGAACTCAAGTTGGATAGAACAAAAAATATTATATTATAATAAAATAATATAAGTTTTTAAGTGTGATAAAAATCTATTGGGCATGACTTATACACACGCACATGCATCACAAGAATACTATAGTATAGTATGAACGGAGAAAGGCTCAATATTTGAATCTTGAGGCCCTAAATCATGAGAATCCAGAATAACTCCTTTACATACAACTACCTGTCTTCATGAATCATATTTCAAATAAGGTCAGATTTGAAACTCCAAAATATTCTCACTCTAAAATAATTGTCTCCATTGGTTATAAATTCTAGTTGTTGGACTTTATTATGAATTTATAATTCAATGCCCCGTTTAGTATATGCAGAGCTTAATCACTTTTCGTGTCAACTTTTACACTATTTTTAAATCAATAACCCTATCAATTATAGACCTTAAAACGTTTTATTACTAAATAGAATTATAAATGTAGAGTAATGAATTTCAACATTAATTATTATGTGGGCTAAACCATGTGATTTGGTAATGCACTCATTATCATCCAACAAACCTCATGAATTCTCATAGTGATTAGACACTTCAAGTTCATAAGTATATCGAGATTATCCATATAGTAAATAATCTATATTTACTTTTTGTAGCATATCAAAATCAAAATCGACCACAATAATACAAATAGAATTAATAATTGAATATAAAAAATAAAACATCTTGTAACAAGAAAAATAAAATTATATCGTTTGCGGATGGAAAAGAAAATGATTGCATACATAAAATTTGTGTAAAAACATTAATGGTAGCAAAATTAGCTATAGGATAATAGGTTTGGCTAATTAGGAATTCATTAATGAATTAATTTATTTAAAATTATTTTTATGAATATAGTTTTATGCTTTTAATAATTTTTTAACAGTATTTGAAATTTACAAATCTAATCACCGAATAAAATGATTTTGATGATTATTAATGTAAATTTTAAATCTATACCTATATATAAAGGGATTCTCTATTAACTGCTCTTAATTTCTTTTCCTATTTTATTCCTATATTAATATTTAATTTTTTTATTGTATTATGGTCATTGTGTCATTTCTTATTCTCCTCTTAACTGCTCTTAATTTTTTTTTCCATTTTATCCTTACTTAATAATTTATTGTATTAATTTATTTTGGTTATTTGGACATTTTATAATTTCAAAATTTAATAAAATAATTTTTAAAATTTATTTTATTTGTTATTATTTAACTGGAGAGTGGAGAGAATGGAGAGAGTAGAGAGATTGATTAGTTATTTTTCTGTTTTAAGGATCTTCTTCTCTATTAAATAAAAAATTAAATATATTTGTAATATTTTGTGAACCACTTTAGAAAGAGAGTGAAGATTTGGTACGTTACTTTTCTGATTTAAACTAATGTTTTTTTTATGATTTTCCACTACACATAACCCACATATCCTACTTTACACTTTCTCTCTCCTATATATACTTCCCACTTTCTCTCTACTACTCTTTAACTTCTCATTTTAATGTTATTAAAAGAAATTGTTTTTAAAAAATAAAAAAAATTCTAAAAAAATAAAAAAATGCGGATACACAGGCACTGACCTGTGTTTCCGCTAGTATTTACTTGTTTTTAAAAATCATTTGTATTACATATATTTGTAAAACATAAAAAATTTAAGCATGATTCAAGAAATTGCGTTTTTTTTATGGGTATCTCATAATAATTCACTAGATTATAGATTTAGAAGTTGAGGTTTTATGAGAAAGGGAAGGAAGCTATTTTTTTTTTACTTCTATAAAATATTCTTTAAAATAATACTTTTTAAATTACTATAAAAAACTATTTGCTGTGCAAATGTTTAAAATAGTTTGGAATAACAGGAAAGTTATATATTATCTTAATTAAAAGGATTATACCTAATATAGTTAGAAATAAAAATATTTTACGTTTAAGAAAAAAAAAACGTTTTATTTCCTTAAAGAAAACACTTGTTTTCTTTATTCAAGTGGTCAAATTCCGTATGCCACGCGATAATATGAGGCTAGCCACAAAACACGAACCACCCACTTCCATGATCTTTTCTACGATTGTAGTTTTACTTAGCAAAATTAAATATAATATAATAATTATCTCATGATATATTTGACAGTATAGTTTAATATTGAAAATAAATTAATCTTAGGTAGTTAAATATGTTTTCTTAAACTCTAATAAAAAATCTTTCTGAATAATATTTTCACACACAACGCAAAGAATTTAACTTTTTTAAAATAAATGTAGCTAAAATATGTAATTGCAATTGTCGATAAGAAAAATGAAGAGTTAATTTTATTTTTTTTAACTTTTATAAAATAAAAGAGTTTTGATTTTGAATCCTAAAAAAAAGTGGGATAGGAGTTACAAGGTAACTATGAGCTTGCATGTGACATTGGTTAAATTATAGGATTGCCAAAAAAAGAAGTTTTAAAAATAACTACTATATAAAAATATTCTAATTATGTTTGAACCAAACTATTTACAATATTTGGTTCAGCTCTCTGTTTTTTTCTTTTCAAAACAATTTGTTCTTTTTTATCAATTTACTCAGTTTGATTCAATTAGTTTTTTCTATACACGTGTATGGCTCATATTTTCAAATAAGTAAATCAAACCTTTTATTACCAGTTTAATGCAAACCTAATATTTGTATAAAGTATTTCAGTTTGATTTTTTTTCTAAAAGTAAATCAGTTTTATATAACGTAGTTCAATTTAAAAGAAAATATGCTTCAAATCTATTTTTAGAATTACCTCGATAACATATACTTACAAAAATTATGTGAATTCCTAAAAGTCTTTTATGTTAGTTAAAGAACAAATATAATATAAATAATGTACAAAGTATAAACTTTTTAAATCAATTAAAAAATTAATATGGTAAGTCATACTTTTTATATTATTTATAAAAATTGTTATTGTTATGGGTTGGAAAGTAATTTTATTGTCCTTATTTTTAATCACGAGTGTTGTGCCGGATTAGTCTCTATAGATATGTAAAATGTTCTTCAATACTTAAATTAAAATTCAGTAGTAAGGTGTAGTGCATATTTATAGAATTGTAATGGACCATCTCTTGTAGACCTGAATTAAGATAAGTCACAAAATTAATCTCAATATTAAAATAAGATTTTATATATTTAATTAGACTAATTACATTATACAAAATATAATATTAATTAAGAACTGATTTCATCATATCATCCATAAATATTCTTCAACGTTATGAGTGGGATATTCCGTAGTTGGTACCGATAGTAAAAGAATATTTTATTAGTTTTATTCATTTTTGTCCACCATAAAATTAAAAAATAAGCATACCATGGTGGTAAGCAGTATAGAAAAGATAGGGTGTGATGATAGTAAAGTGGCAGTCTCAAGTGGCAAAGAAGAAAGAGAGGATGAAAATGAACGAGTTACAGAGAAGGTGTGAAAGGAATGCAAGAAAGGAGAAAAATTGAAAGAAATAAAGTGTGGAAGGAAACTATTTTTTTTTAACCAAAACAATATTTCTCTCTCATTTAAATGTCTTAACATAACAAATATTTTCTGTCACTTCATATAAAAATCGACATAATTTTTTTAATTTTATTTACAATTTTTTCATTGTGCCATTTATTAAAATAGGTGGATTATAATTACCATAATAAGTTATTATTAAATATTATGTTTACACTAATATTATATATACATTCGTAATAATAAATTGTGTATGTCTTCATTACACATTTTGAAGGTACAATGAATATTAAGTTGAGTAATTTTATGTTCAACTCCCTCCTTTATTTACAATGTGATATATTAAGATTATTTCAAACTTGTTATAGGTTTCTTGACTTTAGGACAATGATGTATAATTATGTGATATTTATGTTTCAAATAAGATAAATACATCTTAATCATACTACATATACATATTATTTTCTTATATGTCATTTTTTCTTTGTGTAAAAGAAAAACACCCCTTATATTATATATATATATATATATATATATATATATATATATATATTATAAAAAAAATAGTCTCTCTTCTCAATATATCAAACATTTATGTTGAAAAAATAATTTATAATAAATTATCTCTCAATTTCATTAAGATGCGTGTTTAGATGTATGACAGATATTTGTCATTAACTAAAAAAAATACACTAGATATGTATCATTAACCAATTCATTAAGATTAAGAAAATTAATTAATTAAATGGAAAATGATTATTTGACACCCATTACTTCATCTTACACCTTACTAAATATTATTATTTTAATTATTTTTTACCTTTTAAATTTTGAAAATTATTTTAACATTTTATATTTTGTCTATATTTTCATTAAAGACAATTTTTTTTAAATACTTTTATTATAAATATTAATATTTTGTTGTGGGTGTAAAGTGGAGTAAGGTGTCAAAATATCATTATCCTAATTAAATTTACCTTAAATTTATGTTTTCTTAAGTTATCCTTAACATTAATAAGGTATATTTTTATATATTCCTTAAATATTTTCATTAGTTTTAATTATTTTAATATCTCTAGTCAGTAACATATTTACTTCTTTAGCTTTTTTTTTTTTTACTAACATCATATGTGACACGTTCTACCCTATGGATAATTATTAAAAACAGTACCATAAAACAGGGATAATTTAAAACTTTTATTTTGCATAGCTAAAAAGCATTAAGTGAAATATGCTTTAATATATTTTTTTACTGATAAATCATTGAATTTTATTTTTGTTTACTACTATTTTTTTAATTTTTAGTAAAATTGACATTGACAAAGTCTTTTCTTGATTTACAATTAATTAATGTTGACTAAAATTATCTATACTTCATTTTTCAAGGTTAATTTTATGAAATTGTTGGTTGATTTTTTTTTATCGATATTTTTAACGTTACAAAAGTTTATAATTAATTCCTAAACCTTAAATTCTAAATTAAAAAAAAAAACAATGTTAACGAAAAAACACCATTAATATTAACTAAGAAAATCTCAGTTAACATTACTTAGAAAAGAACTCTAACGTAACATTATCAATTAAATAACCTCAATGGTGTTGGTTTAAAAATAAACACGATTGGCGGTAATATAAAATCAAACTTTCCTTGATATATATATAAAAATATTATTGAGATTATGATCCTAAAATTTCAAAGAAAATGTTTTAACTTTGTTAATGTATCCACGTTCCGATTAAAATCAACCTGATGAAAAATACAAAAGAAAGAAACATAAATTTGAGCATACAAAAGATTTTGATATTCTTTAAATTTAAGAATATCAATTATTTTTAATAAAAATTTAATTAATTGTATACGTTCTCGACAAATAAGTTTAACTCCACGTTTGTATGATATTTTTAATATCAAATAGAGGGAATGAGAGTTACTAAAGAAATACTTAAATATATTATAGGTAATCTAAGTAAGATTCCAAACTCAGGACGAGGAGATGGTGGTCGCTGCTTTCGTACAAGGGATGACAGCAAGCCCCGTTTGGTGATTCATTAATCAGGAATCGGGCGAAGACGTTATTCGAGGTGCGTGAACGAGCTACAACCTATATCGAGGTTGAAAAGGTCGTGCTCAGGAAAAAGGCAGTTCGCGGTTGAAAGAGCCTAGACATAAGGAGAACAACCGAGATCGTTCTGCTAGGAGCAAGAGGTGCGTCCCATATGTCGCCAAGAATGATGAATCTAAGACAAAGGCCAAGGAGGAGATGACGATCAGGCCTAGATTTCGGATATCCTGCAAGGAACTTGTAGACATGTTCGGGGTGGTAGATAGATTGAAGTTTTTGCAAAAAAACATATCGATTTTTGAGATCACAGAAAAATATTTTATGTGATTTTCACCAAAATTATGAGCATGGTGTCTTGTTATGCATCGCACTAAACTATCAGCTAGCAAACTTAGTCAAAGAATATTTCTTAACAGAATATCTTGAAGTTGTCCATGAGGAATCAAAAGCAAAAATCACATTCTCGAAGAAAAACATTAAACTTAAGAAAGGATTATCTGGAGGAGGAAGTTTAACCTTTAAGTGCAAATATTATGTTCCAACAGTAATATTATTGGATACAAAAAGTCCCGATCAATCCTTTGTTAACTTTCCTAATTAGATTCCTATATACTTTACAAAACATATTCATTCCATACCACCATGCATGATTTACAAAGATTTATATGACTTTATTACTTTACATTTTAGATGGAGGATCCTACCTCTAATAGGGTTCCATTTCTTTATCATTACGTCACAAATAATAAAAATATCTAACCATAATTTGAAATTCGGTAATTATACAATTTTTCATATTTTAATACATTTCAAATAATATAACATCTTAAAAATCTACTAAATTTTTTTATATTCCTTTCAAATTTAAATATATTTACAAAAACGAGATAATATAAATTCATTTATACTATAGATTTGATTATTTGATATAAAAACAACAGTTAATGTAAGCAAAAAAGGATAAGAATACTGTCTAGGATAAAAATTTTAAAAATAGAAATTGATAAATTCAAAACATTAAAGTTCTAATATAACTAAAAGTAATATTAAGAATACGCACCTAAAATAATATACATAAATTTGATGAGAATTTAATTAATAGTACCTTGTGAAACACACCCAAAAGTAGTACCCAGGTGTACACTAGGGAGAATGCTTGGTTCACACGCTAAGCCGGTTACCAGTCAAATATCCGCGTCAAGCAGCAGTGGGGCCCTATGGCGGTCCTCTTTTGTGGTAAATGCCATCAACATCTTGCTGCCATTCTTCGTACGCATCGTAACTGACAGGTGCCCGTCATCCCAAGGCGGAAATTGGAAACCCTTTCACTCTCTTCATCCATACATGCCTGTTCTCGAAATTCCCAACCCTATCTAAACTTTCTTTACACACAACAACGACCCTAATTCTATTATACTCACTCACTTTTTTTTTATTTTCCAACCCTTCAAATAAAACCAACAATCTTTTATCTTTCTCAATTACTCTCACAAAACATTAATATTCACTGCAAGACAACATTAACAATATTTACAAGAAATCATTTTTTCTAATTTGTATTAATAACACATGATCAAAATATTTTATCAGAGCATTACTTTTGTAAAAAATATCCATATTTAATTTTAAAAATAAGATACAGTATATTCTTAGACATGTAATAAAAAATGGGTACCAGCAACACTATATAATTTTTTTGTCCTATTTAAATATGTGCCTTATTTATTTAAATCTTTTTATAGAAAATTTAAGCAGAAATAATTTTTTTGATAAAATTTGACTAAGACTGAGTTTTTGCACCGTTTTTTCTTATAGATTTTGACCAGTTTTAGATACTGCCATATTCTATGAAATGTTTTGATAGTCCAGTTATTTAGATGAATCAAACAAGTTAGTCCACTTGGATTTTATGATTTGTGCTTGAAACATTAAAGAATAAAATTATTTAACGATTTTTGAAATAGTATTACTATTTACAGAAAAATTAAATGCCTCTAATTAGTATTATTGATTATTTAAAAAAAGGAGTAAATTTAAAAATTGAATAAAAAATTAACACTAGTTATGATGACACTGGTTAAGAAATCTCAAGTTTGAATCTATGGAGAGAGTACTTTCCTAATCCCCAAACTATCCCTTTCTCTCTCTCTCTCTTCCTTTCTGTCTCTTTTTATATCTTTTGTAATAATAACAAGTGGTAGAATTTTGAGGCACACTTCCTTTTGAGTTCGCAGCACAAAAGCAAGATCTCCAAAAAATATATATAAAAAAGGAAGAATATGTGCCACGCTGATATATAGCTGAAGCAATCCACGAAAATCAATGGCGGAGGAGAAAAGAGAGGAAGAACCGCACCCGAACAGCGAACCATCCACCACCATGGCATTCTCCGACGAGATTCCCAACAACTTCACTTTCCCTTTCCAACCACCGACCATCTTCGACGTCATGCCGCCGCCGTCCTTGTCTTCTTCCTGCGACCACAAGGCCTCGCCCTTCGGCTTCTTGGAACTGCTCGGCGTCCACGACTACAACGCGCCGCTGTTCGATTGGCTCCCCGCGGCTGCGCCGTCTCGGGTTGGCTCCAAAGTGCCGGACTTCTCCGAGGTGCTGAACACTCCCGCGTCGCCGAACTTGTCGTCGATTTCGTCGTCTTCTAATGAGGCCACCACCACCGCCACCACCACCACCGCGGAGCAGAGTGGTAAAGGTGGGATTGAACACGAGGAAGGTGAAGCAGAGGAGGAAGAAGAAGGTGGTAATGGAGGCAGAGATGACCAGGATCAAGACAAGACTAAGAAACAGTAAGTATTGGGTAAGGAAAATGACAAGTGTACGGTTGAATTCTGATTTTTTAATATTATTTAGCTGCAATGTATAAAAAATCAACTTTTATCGAAGAACAACTTAAAAAAGTAAAACTTGAAGAACTGGGTGTAGGTTTTGTTGAAATGTTTGGAGTGTATGAGATAAACAAATAAGAAAACCAGAAAGAAGAATAGTAACAGTGAAAAATATAATGGATTATTTTAATATTACCAGACGGTGAAAAATAGATGGAAATAGCCAAAGACGCGTGGGTATACAGTTGATTAAATTATAGTAGTTATTATTCATTTTCTTCCTTTTTTTGATTATTGAGAGTTTCTATTTATCTGTTGTTTAATGCCTTAATGGCAAAGTAAAAAGGAAAGGGGGAGATAAAGTCCGTTTGGGGAAAGTGATGAGACAGTTTCTGATCAGCGAACTTAAAATGGGCTTCTGCTTTTATCGTTGTTAGTGTCCTCATTTGACTCTGTTTTGCATTTAATTTATATTTTTTTTCCGATTTGTAATTGCTGTTGACTCTGTATGCAAAATCCAACAGGTTGAAACCGAAGAAGAAGAACCAAAAGAAGCAAAGAGAACCGAGATTTGCGTTCATGACAAAGAGCGAGGTTGATCACCTAGACGATGGTTATAAGTGGCGCAAGTACGGCCAAAAAGCTGTGAAAAACAGCCCTTATCCCAGGTACCATATTACTATCATTTCATTTTTATTTTTTTTCATTTTTCAATATTCATTCTTCATATTCTCTTTCTCTCTCTATTATATATATTCATCCATCGCTCTCTTTCGCTTGTCCCTAGCGAACGGTCTAGTTGACAAAATAGCACTAGAGTTTCCCACTAATTTTCATCTTTCCATCTAAATTAATTTTTTCTTGCGGGACACGCAACCGTCGTGCCACGTCACCTTTTAGGAGCTACTACCGTTGCACCACCGCCGGTTGCGGCGTAAAGAAGCGAGTGGAGCGTTCCTCCGATGACCCTTCCATCGTGGTTACCACCTACGAGGGGCAGCACACGCACCCTTGCCCTGCTTCGTCTCGGGCTGGCTTCGGGTTCGTGAACGAGCCTGGTGGATTGGGACATTCCGGCACCTTCGGTTCCTCACACTTCGTGCTGCCACATCAGCACCAACACCAACCACAAGCTTCGGCTTTGGTATATAACTCCAACCCACTTTTTGTTAACTCCGGTAGTAACTTCATGAACACGACGTCGTTTGGTGGGTTTGGTCAGGACCACGCGAACCGTCGAGGTTTCGGACACGAGGCTTTGTCGAGAGACAATGGGTTGCTTCAGGACATTATTGTGCCATCGCAGGTGAGGAAGGAGGAGAAGGATTGAATTAATTATAGGTTAGTTACGAATTTTGGTCATGTTTATACTTTTGTTGAGCTGGGGAAATTGATAATACTAGTTAGTAATTACTTTTAATTGGTTTTATTATATGGTCTGTATTCACTGCACCTTGGCGTTGTTTGTGATGCTCTCTAACTCCTTTGGTGCTGCTGGGTATGAGGGAGTTTCTATGCAGAAAATTTCCTCAGCTACATTTGAGTTCATATAAAACCTTTTGGAGTTTACATTTTTAATCAGTATTTCCCTTGTAGCTTATGGAGAGGGCCTCGGGTTCTGATTTCATAATTTAATTTTTTTCTTAAGTTCATATGCCTATTCTTTGTAACTAGATATTTGTTCGATGAGCATACATTTGATGTTTCAGACTCATCCAATGTCACTTGGTCTCTGAATTGTTTAGTTTGTTTGGCATTAGGGTTTTTTTATTCTCTTGATTTGTTGTGATGCCACGACAGAATGTGAGTCTTCCCTAACACGTAAGGCGGAGTTAGGGATGTGGAGGATGAATGCTTGGAATTTGGTCCTTGAGTTATTGATTGGGTTAAAGACATGAGCAGAAGTTTGCATATAGTACGGTGGAAGAGTGTTATAATTGGCCCATAACTTAAAAACAATGAATGCACGAGTTGTGGAAAAAGATGTGACATAATTTTTTGAGCATAGTACCGTTTAGCTTTTCTGTACGATGGCTTTTACTATCATCATTCTTCACCCTACAGAGCTTACATAAAAAGATGGAGCCATTCAATGATGATGCGTGTTTCCTGGGACGAAAATAGCTACCACATAAATAATTTCTTATTGATAGCTAAAGATGGATAATGCAAGATGTTGGTGTCAGTGCCAAAGATACACATGATTCTCATGCTCTACCAATGAATTTGTACTTCCTAATCCCATCCCTTCCTCACCTTCAATACCTTTCCTGCACTTTAATTCTCACTCACGTTTCTCACAATACTACAACCAAGCTAACACAAACATCCTAGGCACCGGCAACCTACTTTTACTGCTACTTTCTTAATTACTCAATTCACTATTTCCCATGACACTTTCAGACCAACACATATATAGGATTTACACTTATTTTATACTTTTATTATATACTTTATACTAGGAAAGCCCTGAAACTTTACTTAAATAACCTCATTTTTTTGCTTGATTTATAGCTCAAACTATTTTAAATTATAATGAATATTAACAAGTCAATTGAACAGCAATATGAAAGAAGCAAACTAAATGAATAACTGGTTAGGTGGACTACTTAGCCTGATTTGGGTTGACTGGAATTCTACTCTATTAGCCTAAGTGTGTTGGAAACAACCTATTCATGCCCCTAGTTTAGAATAGTTTGTTATTTCATTGTTCTATTCGTACTAGTAAAAAAACAGCAACAACTATTTCCATGAAAATAATTATTTAAATTTTTATTCAATATGTAATATCGAATATCGAATTCTAAATTTTAATGTTAGAAAGAAAAATAAAAAAGAGGAATGTTACTTATAAAAATTAACCCATGCGAAAAATTAAAAAAAAAAACACATTTAAGAAAAAAATTGTTACAAAAGTTTAGTACATAGTTATAAGAAGAGTAATTGTGAGGGCCGTGAATAATTGATACTGGTTCAACGGGCTAATATATAAAGTTTTTGTCAGTTTCTGTTGCTCAGAATCAGTTGTGCAGAAATGGTTATCTTTGGTAAACTCTTTTGAGGAAATACTCTTTTGCTTGGGTTGAAGAGCCACTGGTGTTGGATGATTTATTCATCGTAATAAACATATGCTGTAAATTTAAAATCACATCATTACTCATATTTAACTATTTTGATCACTTTACTATGATATGACGTTGCGGCTACACCAGACGCGCTTTACATTTTAAAACATTAATCACGACAGTAATAGGTTCTACTTTCCACATTATTTCGAGTTAACTTTTGAAATTTAGAAGTTGCAATTTTATAATTTTTAAAAATTCAAACATGAATTGAATGTCTAGTTATTTATTTATTTTTTTAAAAAGGAAGGAAATTAAGAAAATAAGCATGGTGAATAGTGGATAATAATTTAGCGCAGTACTGCACCCTTCAGGCACGTACACAGGGAATGGATCAATAATTCAAGAAATGGATACACAGAGAAAAGGAGAGGTATTATTTGAATTTAGGTTTTATAACTAAAAAGTTGTGAACTTGTTAGGACCTTAGGAGTATGGCAAAAAGTTAGGTTCTGGAGAGAAGGTGGAACTTAGAAGGACGAAGAGATGGGTTTGAAATTTTTGCGAGCTAAAGATAAGGTTTTGTGTAAAGTTTATATTTATGAAAATTTTCTCTCTCTTTCCCTTTCTATTCATGGCCCATTGTTAATAGAAAGGTGTAGATTGAAAAGACAGTTGATATATAGCAATAACTTAATTAAAGCATTACACGTACAGTACCCACTACAAAGGAAGGAAGTGGTTTGGTTTGGTGGAATGCAAAATCGTGAAATTATGTAGTTCCATGATGATGGCTTCCCAATTGGCATGCATGTTCAGTTCCTGATACAATGAACAGGAGAAGATCAACATAGAGAAATTAGAAAAAAGGAAAAAGGGTGATGAATATTTTTCACCATGAAGCCTCCAACTGAATATTCTCATCTTCAAATCACACAGATTTTGATTTCCTTCTGACTGATATCAATAAAAGGTCATTTGGATTTTGGGGTGTGACTTTTCCAGTATTCTCAAACTTTCCACCCATTATAATCTATATTATAATCCAGAAAAGTCGCATCTTCGTGTAATCTGAGTTGAATTGATGGCAATTGATGCTTAAAAATAATCAAATCCAGAAAGGATAGATAGGGTGTCTTGTCATTTGTTGACAACCCAAATGATTCTTGGTTGGAGGCAATGAATCCAAATTCCAGTATACTACACACAGTTGCAAATATCTAACTTTATAAAGTATATATTAAAAAGGAGAAATGTTTAAGTTTTCTTGTAAGCTAAAGATTTATTTATCGGTGTATGAAAACATTTATATATGATGTAAAAAATCTTTAAATTATCAAAGAATTTTTAATAGATATTTATTATACTTTATCCTGGTTCGGGCTGAGAAGTATTCTCCGTCCTTTTGAATGCTTCAAGACCTATATTGCACGGAATTTAGTCACTGATTATGAGGGTAAGATACTTAATTTGACTACCAAGATTTTGGTATATAGTAAGTGAAAATAATAAATAATGTTTAATGATGTGTAACTTTATCTTACGTGGAATGCATATTTATAGGGTTATAATGAGTTAGGTTTCAAAGTTAATCTCGATATCAAAGTAAAATTTTGTACTTTTGGTTAGACTAATTATGTCGTGTATAATATTTCGTAGAAATTGATTTAGTTCATGTCATCCGTACATTATCTGGTCACGTCATTAGTGAAATATTCGTCACATCATCAATGAGACACTGGTACAGTTAAAAATATTTTATTTTATGTGATCTTTTAGAGAAAAATTATATACATAAACATGTAGCTTTATGAAATAAATGCATAGTTAAGTTTTAAATAAAAAAAATTAAATTTAAAATTGGATTTGGTGTTGAAATTTTAAAAATAAATTAAAAATTGGTTGACAAAAAATAATTGATTTAAATTAAACTTTGTTGATGTACTATGGCAATAAAGATGTTAGTAGCCAAGAATTTTTTATTGCATGAATTTGATTATTGGATTTTTCTTGTCCTTCATTATCAGAATCCACAGTCTTATTAGGTTAGAACCAGATGTAAAACTTGTACAATCTATGTATCTCTTTACTATTAGAATGACTCTAATGGTTGGCTTTGATTTAAAACATAAAAGATTAGACAGTGTTAGAAAAAAATTATGTGCATAAAGTTTAGTTTTCATATGTTAAAATAGCCAAAAAGTTTATGCAATATTATGGATATAACTTTGGATGTAATTATAGAGTTGAATGAACTAGTATTTTCTTTTAGGTCCTAGCTAGGGAATGTTAATTGGTTCCTTAGTATGTTAGAATTGCGAGAAATCTAACTCATGTTAAGAAACGTAATATGTTTGAGTATAAATGCAGGCAACCTAATTCGTGATTAAAATTTTCGTGAGAGAAATTTGGATAAGTTTAAAAATAGTGGAAATTTTGATAGGTAATTCCTTCAACAATTTCTTTATTCTTTGCTTGCTTTGAAAGTTTAAGAACGCACCGGACAAAAGCATGTGTTAGAAATGTGCCAAAATGTTATATACCCAACATGTTAACATCTCGTTGAAGGAATTTAAAAAGCTACACAAAAGTTACATTTGGTTAGTAGAAAACAGAAATTAGATAACGATGGCTCACTATACTTTTCAGAAAAAAAAAAATTAAAACTCAAATCTTATAAAAAAATTTATTAAAATAAAATTGCATTCACACCTTTCTACTAATGTTTACACTTTTAAAAGTTTCATTATTCTCCTGTACTTTCTTAAGAAACTTAACATTCTTCTCGATTTCCTCTTCTAAATTCCTAATCTTGTCATCACTCATATATTGATTCTTGATGCTTCTTTAGTTCTTGGTCTTTGATCTTGTAATGTAGTACTTTTTCAGGGCCTTCCATGACTCCGATGCAAGAGTTTGATTTCCAACGACAACATCCACAAGTTGAAAATTCACTTAGTCTTTGCAGCTCTCTTCTGATTCGCGTTCGTTCTTTCTAGTTCTTAATTTGTGATCCTTTCTTTCTGTTTTTCTTTAACAACGCGTTTTCAAGAACACAGCATAAAATGCCGATTCAAGTGAACAATGAAGCTGTTCGACGAATGATACTGGTATTTACTGGAGAATGTACCCATAATCAGAATTTGAATTTTTTTTCGTTATTATGGCAATTTAACACAATATAATGTTGCCCTACTTTTGTTTACACTCTTTCTTTTGTCTCTCGTTGGAAAAATAGAGTAGCTGTGAGACCTCTGCTGAAGAACATGCAAGGGAGTGGGAGAGAAAAGACATTCAAGGTATATCTTGGGACTTAACTGACTGTAGTCGTGAGCGATTTAGAAAATACAGATTACGACATCTTCTGAGTACTGAAAAAGTACCCCTGAAGGAGGTAGTGTCTTTTGCTTTAATTTAAAAAACACTTTGTGTGCAAATTAATCTTTCTTTTGACTCTTTACTTTTTCTATTCAAATAATTAACCTCTGATGTGCAGGACTGCAAAGAAACAAAAACGGGAGCGAAATATTATAGTTTTGCTAAATACGATTGTTGTTCAATGAGCACAGAACAATATTACGAGGACACGGTAACTCTTTTCTTTTAGAGTTTCAAAGGTTGATTTGTAACACTTAATTAATGTGCAACATTCACAATAAGTTGTCATTCGCAGTACAATGCTGGTATGGTTTGGTCGACGTCAAAGGATGATGTGTATCTTGGCACAAGGTACCAAATTGGCCACTGCCCTGCATTAACTTCTCAGAACACAACAATCTTGGATTTGGAAGGGCATGTAGCCCCATCAGAGGTAATACTAGTTTTGGCACTGTTTTATAATTGAAAGCATCACAGAATGAAGAATATGAAAATTTATAGTTTTGTCACCATTTGAGAATAGCTACATCCTGGAAACCACATGGGAGGATTTTATATGACACAGATTAGTGCAATGACTATACGTGATAAACTGCTGATTGTTGGAGGCACTGAAGGACAACTAATTTGCAAGGTAAAAAAGCAATTCATTTTAGATGGAGGAGAGATTTCTTGTTAATATGGTTAATTGCAAATTAGTGATTAAACAAGTGGATATAAGTGAAGATATCCTTAATTAATTTGCTAAATTACGTATGTCTTGCAGCTCTTAGATCGTCCAGGGGTTAGTTTCTGTGTCCCTCCGAGTTGTGAGCCACAGGGAAAGATCAATGCTATTGACATTTATAACCATCGGAGGTCACTACCTTCACTTATTTTTTGTTGATGAGGTGAATCACAAACCTCGTGTGGTCTAACAATTAATTGATTTGGCAGTGGAGCTGTTCATTTCATGACTTCAGGCCAAAACTGTAGTGTGAAAGACTTCGATGCTGAGACTTTTCAGTTTTGTAGTGATTTTCGATTCCCCTGGCCAGTGAATGTAAGTAAAATCTCAACTTTGTCATTAAAATGTGTATAATGTTAACTTTGATTGGCATTTTGGCATGATGGTAATCAAAATCTGTGCACGCAGCATGTTTCATGGAGCCCGGATGGAAAAATGTTTGTAGCTGTGGGAGACGACCCGCAAGGGAAATTAGTGGATGCTAAAAGTGGAATGGTTGGTTGTTTAGTGTATTTTATTGATGTTTCTGTTTCAAGTTTGTGTTGCGTCTTGTAAGAAAATGTTCTCTTGATTCATAATTTGACATGTAGCTAAGCTTGTATTTCTAAGTTTTGTTTTACTTATAAATCGAATTAGAAATGGTAAATATTTGAGTGATAGTTAGCGGATTCTAATTTAAACGTGGTTTGTCTTAACATGTAGATCATTGATTCTGTGAGTGGACACTTTGGTTACACATGCTCATCTGCATGGTATCCTAATAATGAGTACAATTTTGCCACTGGAAACCAAGACAGAACATGTCGCATTTGGGATGCTCGGAATTTGTCAACGTCTGTTCATGTTCTTGAGGGCAATGTGAGAGCAATTACTTCAATATGCTTCACATCTGATGGGGAGTTTATGGCAATGGGTGAAGACCTTGATTATGTGCATGTCTATCATGTGATTGATGAGTTTGAGACGAAGCAGGAGATCGATATTTTTGGGCATGTATCTGGTTTATCTTTTAGTCCTGACACAAATTCTCTTTTCATTGGCGTCTCCATGGATTCTTTTCCTACCCACTTAAAGTTCAGTCGCTGCTGTGAAGCTGATTCTGACTCTGATTCTAATTCTAATTCTGATTCTGATTCTGATTCTGATTCTGATTCTAAGTCTGATTCTAAGTTTGATTCTGATTACAGTTGAAATGTGTTGGTATCCATAACCTTGTGACAGAACATTTCACAAATATAGTACTGTTGTTTTCTGTGTATTATTATTATGTGCAAATGTTGGAAAAACAAGAAATTGCTCCCAGCTTCTTAAAACAGAGAGAGGAAAAGCTTTGATACAGCCTACCAAAGTCATGTCGCCTGCATGACTTGAAGATTTTAGTTTAAAAGAAAAGACAATTAAGTTTAGATAATCAAAAGTTGTGTGTTGTGAGTCGTAATTAACATAAAAATTATTGTCATATTTATAAAACACGATTTTAAGTTATGTCATGTAAGCGCCCCATATAATTTTAAACCATTTTAATAATATCAAACAAAAAATCACCCGTTTGTAAATTTTTACCTCATGAATAAACAGATACAAAGGTTAGAAAAGAACTTGGTCATTATCAATCGCGAAAAGAGTTAGAATTGACCAAGTAATGAAACGATAACAATATCATAATGCTACTCAAAGCAAAAGTAAACACAGTAGCACTTGAATCTACCTTAAAATAGAAAACAGAAATCTAAATTTCAAAATCACTTTATTCAGAGACATAGATTCATAGAATCAGAAACAAGTCCAATGCAACAACTGAGATAAGAAAGTAAAGACTAGGTACTGAAGGAAAAATTATTTTATGGTCCGAGATCAAAGGATCCCAGTCACAGTTTATACTTACATAGCAGGTAATTTTTTTTTTTTTAGATTAAAAAGCATGACTGCTTGTTGTGAAGAAGAGATCAAGTATGGTCCCGGACCATACGATAATTTCTCGTACCCAGAGCGTGTACGAAGAAGAATCGAACTAGTCATGAAGAAACTGTTTGTGGAGTCCTAGGAAGGTGGAATAAACAAGGTGATTCTTGGAAGCAGTTCGATGGTTTTTGGTGTGCTTGCAGAAATACTTTAGGTGTTTAATGGTGCAACAACCCAGCGTTTGAGAGAGAAACAAGAACAACCAATTGATGGCCTTCTTCTTGACACCAGCAAGGATGGGTGCCAGAGCTTCTACTCCACAATGCTCACATTTTGGAAACACTGGCTCCATCCATTCCTCTGGTGCCCTATCATTCATGCTCTCTCCTTTCTTCTCAACGAATCTCAACAACTCATTCAATTTCTTCACCACATCAAGTTCAATCTCGAACTCTCTCAAGCAGTTCTTGCACTGAACGTTCCCGCTGATCCTGGTAATCTTTTTTTGCTGGAGGTATGTGAAGCTGTGGATCCTGGCTCGCTTATCCGTGGCCCATGGAAAAGGTGGAACAATGGTTTCCTCATTCACAGGTGCACGGCGAGGACATGATGAGGATGCAGAAACAGGAGCCTTTTCATTCACAGGACCACCACCATAGTTATATGGTGCTAACACGGGACTTGTTGAGAGTAACAAAGTTGTCATGGGAGCATTTGCATCCACCTCACCACCACTGTTGTGAGTAACTGGAACCTTCTTTGCCCTGTTCTTTTTCTGGGGAGCTTCCTTCGAGAGAGAGCTCTTCCTTTTCTTTTTTGAAGTGTAACCTGGTAGAGAAAGAGAGAGAAAATCTTTTGAGAATTCCATTGCTTGAGGGATTTGAATGTGGAGAAGGTAACCTGCAATGGTTGTGTTTATAGACGCTTGATGTTGGTAGTTTGTTTATCCGCATAGTAAGCTCACTGTCGAAATCCTTGCAGAGGATATGTGGAACTGACTCATGCTATCTTGTTGGAAACAACTGATTTAGCGGAGCTTCTTCCCATCAAACTTCCTGTGTCTATTTTTATGCATAGGGACGTTGTTGAGTTTTCTCCCTTTTCTCCCTACTTTTGTGTGCTGCATGTAACAGTTTCACCTAGTCTGTTATTTATTAGATACCTCTTCTTTCTATCCATAAAATATCTTTCTTTAAAAATTTGTTACTTGTGCTCAACACTATGTAAGCTTCGATCATGCATATTATACTCTCTTTATTTCATCATTTCATGCATAAAACAATAAAATGAACTGGATACTATATTTAAATTTTTTCAAATCTTAAAGAATAAAACAGAATAAACAAAAAAATATTGACCTCAAATAGTGGATATATATATATAATATGATTTTGAATTTAGATTAATTTCTGAATTAGTGCTTTAATTTTGATATTGAAAATCACCTATGTTGATATGATTTCTAATTATCGTATTCAAAGGTTTTTATCAGAATTTTTTTTATCACTAACATTTCTCTTATTTATATTTGTTGATAAAATTTTGCTCTCCTCATTTCTGCTTCATTACAAAAAATAAAGAATTATCAAAAGAACTAAAATACAACTACAACAAATATTAATAATTACAACAGGAAAAAAAATGCAAAAAAAAAAAATCACAACTAAAAAAATTATAAATTTTTATAAATAATTAAAATATTAATATTTATTAAATTGTAAGTAAAACAAAGTTGTCAAATAAACATTAATAAAAATAATTAATATTTTTTTTAAATAAAATCTCCAGAATATTATTAACATTAAAACATAATGTCTGTATTGATTAAAGTTAAATATAGAATATTGCGAAATATAATATTTTTAATTTTAATAACAAAAATTGATGTTATTTTCGTGAACTTTATATTTCCACTATAACTGGAAATATAATATAATATAATATCGTATATACTTAATTTATAAATTAAATTTTTGCTTTAGAATCACGACAATATTTTCTAGTTTCATGTAAAAGCTTCCGATTCTTTTGATTTATTTTTAATTTGTATGGGTAAATGATTTGGTCCTTATTAAACACTGAAAAACAAAATATTTAAACATAAAAGTATTTATTTTAATTTCTAAATATTTAGAAAATATAATACATCTATTATTAAATATTATGAAATTACTTCTTTTTTTGAAATTATTACAAAAATACACTGAATTAGCTGCAAAGATTTATATAAAATATTAATACAGACACTCAAAAAAATCGTTTTAAATGAAAATAATTTTAAAAACTAAAATAAATAGTTACGTAAATTAGAAACTATTTTATAAACTAAAAAAGTTATTCGTATTTAAATTCATTTATATTACTAATAAAAAAATTTAAAATAGTTTTTAAATTCATATTTAATTCTTATCTTTCAAGATTTTAACTATTTATTAATTTATATTCTAAATTAATTTTGATTAATACTATAGGTCAATTTAAAATTTAAAATATTAATAATTAAAATTTAAATAACTTATTTAGATATCAATTTAAAATTTATTTTATACATTGTTATTAATAAATAATTTTATATATCAATAATTTTCAGTTTTTAATTATTATCTAATTTAGTTAATATAGTGATTTTTTTTTTCTAAGTTTGATTGTTATTTATTAATTTTTTCAGTGAGTTAATTAAGTTAATTCAAATTCAAGGATAATTATTTCTAATTCTTTTAAAATAATTATCACACCTTTATTTTTACTTACTAGTATTGGGGAAAGTGTTTTTCATGTGAACATCCCTCTTTCTCCGGTAGAAATAATATATATTCAGAAGTTTTTTCTACCACTACTTAGCTAGCACATTTTCGTATTCATTTTTAAAGCCAAAAAAAGGTTTTAAAAGCTAACTCTCCTAGTTTATTCTCCTCTAAGTGCATTCAGAAGTCTCACAACAAGCAAAAGACGATTTATATAAACCATCCCCGCTCAATGGAAAATAAAAAAATGAGATGATGTGATTTAACGGAAAGGCGGTGAATTTAAGTAGAAAATATGTGTACTTGAATTAATGAAGGATAATAGGCTATTTTGTATCTAAAATCAAAATTGTATATTTTAAAATATGATTTGTTTTGTTAAAAGATTAATTAAAAAATAGATTATTTTCCATAATATAATTATCAATGTAAAAATATTATTTATTAATGGATAATAAATAATTAAAAAACAAAATAAAACTACAAAAATATTTTAAAAAATCAAATAAAGCAAATTTATCCTTTACACAATACCCACCAATTTCTCATTTCTTCTTCATTACATTCTTTCACTCACAGCTTTCTTGACATATTTACTCAAATTACCTCTACTAAATACTCAAAATATCACAAATGAACTAAAATCTCTCCTCATTTACAATAAACCTTCTCAACCATACTCAAACCTAAAGATGATGTACCGTTACACTTGCCTCAACAAAGTCCAAGATATATAATCATCTTTTTTCCTAAAATAAACTCTATATCCGTATTCATTACTAGAGATAATTTCTCTGGTCATATAAATATTTTTTTCGTTTCATGAAATTACTTTATCAAAAACCAGAATCATAGACCACAAAAAAGAAAAGAAAAAACTGATTATCACATAATTTCTGCTATCTTTGAATATAAAAGCACCAATAATGAGCATATTGTCAACTCATTATTAATGAAAATCCAAAAATAACCTAGAAAAGAAATAATAAACTACAAAAGAAACTAAGCAAAACCTGAAAAAACGCAGCCAGATTTACATCAGATGCTCCAGGCTCTGATATTCCTACCGATGAGGAACGCACAGTAAGCATCAACTGTGGCGTAAGTAACTTGCTCGTCGCTGAGATATGAATTATACCACATGCTCCTGCCAATCTTACTCGGTTTGTATATTTGGAAACCGAGACACTCCTCCACGATCTCTTCCACCGAAGCCTGCCGGAGATTCTCGCAGAACAGCCTCAGATCTAGAGGATCGGTGAACATCTCCAACTCGTACTCCGAATACTTGAGCTTCCGCCGGTCGGAGTGGTTCCAGAATCCGACGAAGGTGTGGCTAGGATCGTTCAGGAAAGTGCGGAGGCTCTTCGGCACGCCGTCGGCGTGCGCGAGTTGGAAGATGAGGCAGCGGCGTCCGACACAGAGCTGCAACGTGTCCAACGCCGGGTTGCGACCACCGGTAGTCCACTGGACGCCGAGGCCGACAACGAGGCGGTTGAAGTACACGAAGTTGCGGCTGAAGTAGAGCGTAGAGGAGAGCCAGCGCTTGACGACGGAGGCGCTGGCGGTGACAGTGACGGTGATGTAATCTCCGGCAAGGTAGACGGTTAGGACGTCGTGGTTGACGCGGTTTTCTCGGTGAGTGACTGAGGCCATGTTTTGGATTTCAGAGTGCTTCTGATTTGTTAGTAAGCACGTTTAAATTGTAAACGGCTTGATAAAGGCGCGGATCGTAACGGTTTTATTTTATCAGTGGATCGTAACGGTTTTTAATACTCGATTTGCAAAAAAAAAAAACGAAAACGGATTTGACGCATAGTGCATGCATAGTTCTATATATGACACCATATAAAACAAAATATTGACACTCATAAAAAAATAGTTGAAAGAATAATATAGTTTATACTCTTATGTTTATTGTTCTTCTACTCCAACAATTCCATGTTATATTATGACATAAAGCAATCATACATGCTAAGATATATAACATAATTAATTAATTAATTATTATGTTATATAATGCAATAAAATAATAATATTATTAAAATAACATTGAAATTATAATTAATAATAAAAAAATATTTAAAATAACAACAACAATAATAATAAAATCATAAAAAATAATACTAAGAAAAATAAAAGGTAAAAAAGTACAAGTAATAATAAATAATAAAATAAATATTAAAACAACATAAAAAATCCTAAATATTAAAAATAATTAAAATCATAAAATAATAAAATTAAAATAGTAGTAATAAAAATAAAAGTAAAATAATAATAATAAAATTATAATTAATATTAATTAAAATTAATTTATAACAAAATAATAGTTTAATTATTTTATAAATATATCACTTTATTATATATTTTTTTATTACAACAATCACACTGACAAATTTAAATTTCTCCTTCACTTGTGTTGGATTCCTACTCTCTTTCTCCAATAAAAAAACCTACACTTTTCACAATTGTTTCCTTCCTTTTTTTTACTCCTTTATTTCAATCCAAAAAATAAAAGCTTTATAACAAAATATTTTTTAGCTTATTTTTATCGTAGGTTTCAATCTTATTCTACTATAATTTTTTAAGCATTTCCAAATTTATGGTTCTTAATAATGGAGTGGACTACTAATTTGGGAATGAAATTAACGTAATAATGAATTCTAATATAAAAAAAAAATATTGTTATTTTCTGTAAAAAGTTTTATGCATATAGTTGATTGCATTATATATAATTGACTATGTATGTTTTATTAGTGTACTTACTGCTTTAAAGTCTGGAATGTCAAAGAACTTTTGACGACTGAATTTTTTTCTTAATTGAATTTTCATTCATCAATTACTAAAACGACATAATCAATAAACTTTAAATAATTAGTGATTATATTATTATTGTTTTATTTATTCATATATTAATAACATAAAGTCATGTTCATCATTTCTTGTAACGAGTTGTATATTTAGTATAGCAACCATATAATTCTATAAATTCTTATCACTTCATATACTCAACACAAAATACTTGTTTCAGATGAGAAACACTCATAATTGCAACCGATTCAATAATTTGAAAACTCTATGCAGGGAAGAAACCTGTATTGGAGGAAGAAACGTGTATGCAAGGAAGAAGAGTATGGCTTACTGCTGTTGCAAACCAACACAAATACTTAATTTTATATTGTATTCTTTGTATAAATTTATTTCTATACCAATTGTATACATGAATATGAATATATCTTTGTGTTTTACAATTTTTTTTCAAAATTTACTATTTATGGTTTTTTTACAAATGCCTCTTTGTGTGGTTTCTAACCAATTTTAATTGAAATTTTAATAACCAGTATAGTGGTCATTAAATGAATAGAACCAAGAATCTAATTCTAAATTCATACATACATAGTTAAAAAATCAGTATAAAAGACTATAATGAAAATATAAAATGAAAGTTAATTATTTAAAAAAAAAACATATGTTCTACTATTTTGTCTAATATTAATAGCCTTTTAATTAACTGCTCATTAACTCTGAGAAAACTTCTAAATTGA